>NW_027189183.1:59822-172320 GCF_040958095.1 Procambarus clarkii | reverse complement strand
ATATATAATATATATATATATATATATATATATATATATATATATATATATATATATTATTAAATATGACCGAAAAAGTAAGATTAATAATTCTAACACGAATTTTCTCTATCTTTCGTACATTTCTTTTCACTGTTGGTGGTAATTCAAAAATCAATTCTCCAAAATTCATTTTTATTTCTAGTCTGACGCGACACTTGAGCGCGTTTCGTAAAACTTATTACATTTTCAAAGACTTTAGTTTACACATACACAACTGAATAGAACTTACACATCTCCGATTTGTTTCTATCTACATTTGAGTGAGGTGGATGGGGTGAGGTGGTATTAATAGGGTATTAAATTCATCAACACAAGACAGAACACGAAACAATGGGTATTGAATGGAAGTGATTGTAGAAAGCCTATTGGTCCATATTTCTTGATGCTTCTATATTGGAGCGGAGTCTTGAGGTGGGTAGAATATAGTTGTGCACATTATAGTCTACACATTAAGTCTACACATTAAGAAGTCAACACCAGCAATCAACAGCCAATTAATGCACAACTATATTCTACCCACCTCAAGACTCCGCTCCAATATAGAAGCATCAAGAAATGTGGACCAATAGGCTTTCTACAATCACTTCCATTCAATACCCATTGTTTCGTGTTCTGTCTTGTGTTGATGAATTTAATACCCTATTAATACCACCTCACCTCATCCACCTCACTCAAATGTAGATATAAACAAATCGGAGATGTGTAAGTTCTATTCAGTTGTGTATGTGTAAACTAAAGTCTTTGAAAATGTAATAAGTTTTACGAAACGCGCTCAAGTGTCGCGTCAGACTAGAAATAAAAATGAATTTTGGAGAATTGATTTTTGAATTACCACCAGCAGTGAAAAGAAATGTACGAAAGATTGATAAAATTCGTGTTAGAATTATTAATCTTACTTTTTCGGTCATATTTAATAATAATATATATATATATATATATATATATATAACTGAAAACTCACACCCCAGAAGTGACTCGAACCCATACTCCCAGAAGCAACGCATCTGGTATGTACAAGACGCCTTAATCCACTTGACCATCAAGTGGATGGGTTCGAGTCACTTCTGGGGTGTGAGTTTTCAGTTGCATATGTCCTGGGGACCATTCAGGCTTGTTCGCATTTGTGTTCCTCACGTGTTGCCCCAAAGAATGAGGTGATTTGGTAAAATGCTATGCCCAAGATAACTATCCGAGTGCCGGCGGTGGGGTGGTTCAAATAGCCTCGGCTATCACCTCATTATGTCCGGTCGTGATGGTCAAGTGGATTAAGGCGTCTTGTACATACCAGATGCGTTGCTTCTGGGAGTATGGGTTCGAGTCACTTCTGGGGTGTGAGTTTTCAGTTGCATATGTCCTGGGGACCATTCAGGCTTGTTCGCATATATATATATATATATATATATATATATATATATATATATATATATATATATATATATATATATATATATATATATATATATATATATATATTATTAAATATGACCGAAAAAGTAAGATTAATAATTCTAACACGAATTTTCTCAATCTTTCGTACATTACGCTTCACTGTTGGAGGTAAATCAAAAATCACTTCTCCAAAATTCATTTTTATTTCTAGTCTGACGCGACACGGGCGCGTTTCGTAAAACTTATTACATTTTCAAAGACTTCACAAATACACAACTGATTAGAACTTGCGTTTCCCTGATTTTATATCTACATTTTGAGTGAGGTGGGAAGGGTGATGTGGCATTACATTTGAGTGAGGTGGGAAGGGTGATGTGGCATTAACACAAGACAGAACACTAGGGGATATTAATAGGGTATTAAAAGTATCAACACAAGACAGAACAGAAACAATGGGTATTGAATAGAAGTGTTTGTAGAAAGCCTATTGGTCCATATTTCTTGATGCTTCTATATTGGAGCGGAGTCTTGAGGTGGGTAGAATATAGTTGTGCAATAATTGGCTGTTGATTGCTGGTGTTGACTTCTTGATGTGTAGTGCCTCGCAAACGTCAAGCCGCCTGCTATCGCTGTATCTATCGATGATTTCTGTGTTGTTTACTAGGATTTCTCTGGCGATGGTTTGGTTATGGGAAGAGATTATATGTTCCTTAATGGAGCCCTGTTGTTTATGCATCGTATAAACGAAACGATGCATATGCACTAATTACATTGACGTTGGTGCATATGCACTAATTACATTGACTGGTCCTGTTTGGGAGTACAGTTGCAGAGACAGAATTCGTTCGGTTTCCCCCATCGGTGGCATAATGTGTCCCAACAGTGCATTCCTGACGGCAAATCAAAAATCAATTCTCCAAAATTCATTTTTATTTCTAGTCTGACGCGACACGGGCGCGTTTCGTAAAACTTATTACATTTTCAAAGACTTTAGTTCACAAATACACAACTGAATAGAACTTACGTATCTCCGATTTTATATCTACATTTGAGTGAGGTGGAAGGGGTGATGTGGCATTAACACAAGACAGAACAAAATGTGGTATTAATAGGGTATTAATTTCATCAACACAAGACAGAACAAGGGTATTAATAGGGTATTAATTTCATCAACACAAGACAGAACACGAAACAATGGATATTGAATAGAAGTGTTTGTAGAAAGCCTATTGGTCCATATTTCTTGATGCTTCTATATTGGAGCGGAGTCTTGAGGTGGGTAGAATATAGTTGTGCAATAATTGGCTGTTGATTGCTGGTGTTGACTTCTTGATGTGTAGTGCCTCGCAAACGTCAAGCCGCCTGCTATCGCTGTATCTATCGATGATTTCTGTGTTGTTTACTAGGATTTCTCTGGCGATGGTTTGGTTGTGGGTAGAGATTATATGTTCCTTAATGGAGCCCTGTTGCTTATGCATCGTTAAACGCCTAGAAAGAGATGTTGTTGTCTTGCCTATATACTGGGTTTTTTGGAGCTTACAGTCCCCAAGTGGGCATTTGAAGGCATAGACGACGTTAGTCTCTTTTAAAGCGTTCTGTTTTGTGTCTGGAGAGTTTCTCATGAGTAGGCTGGCCGTTTTTCTGGTTTTATAGTAAATCGTCAGTTGTATCCTCTGATTTTTGTCTGTAGGGATAACGTTTCTATTAACAATATCTTTCAGGACCCTTTCCTCCGTTTTATGAGCTGTGGAAAAGAAGTTCCTGTAAAATAGTCTGATAGGGGGTATAGGTGTTGTGTTAGTTGTCTCTTCAGAGGTTGCATGGCTTTTCACTTTCCTTCTTATGATGTCTTCGACGAAACCATTGGAGAAGCCGTTATTGACTAGGACCTGCCTTACCCTACATAGTTCTTCGTCGACTTGCTTCCATTCTGAGCTGTGGCTGAGAGCACGGTCGACATATGCGTTAACAACACTCCTCTTGTACCTGTCTGGGCAGTCGCTGTTGGCATTTAGGCACATTCCTATGTTTGTTTCCTTAGTGTAGACTGCAGTGTGGAAACCTCCGCCCTTTTCCATGACTGTTACATCTAGAAAGGGCAGCTTCCCATCCTTTTCCATCTCGTAAGTGAAACGCAGCACGGAACTCTGCTCAAATGCCTCCTTCAGCTCCTGCAGATGTCTGACATCAGGTACCTGTGTAAAAATGTCGTCAACATACCTGCAGTATATGGCCGGTTTCAAGTTCATGTCGACTAAGACTTTTTGCTCGATGGTACCCATGTAGAAGTTTGCAAACAGGACACCTAGGGGAGAACCCATGGCGACCCCATCTACTTGCTTATACATGTGCCCATCCGGGCTCAAGAAGGGTGCCTCTTTAGTACAAGCTTGGAGTAGTTTCCTCAGAATATTTTCTGGTATGTCAAGAGGAGTACAGGCTGGATCACGATACACTCTGTCGGCTATCATTCCGATTGTCTCGTCCACAGGTACGTTGGTGAACAGCGATTCTACGTCCAACGAGGCTCTTATCCCTGTGGCCCGTGTGCCCCGCAGTAAGTCAACAAATTCCTTTGGAGACTTCAGGCTGAAGGCGCAAGGAACATAAGGAGTCAGCAGGCCGTTGAGTCGCTTCGCCAGTCTGTACGTGGGTGTGGGTATCTGGCTAATGATTGGCCGAAGTGGGTTTCCAGGCTTGTGCGTCTTGACATTTCCATACGCATATCCAGGTTTATATTCCCCAATGATCTTTGGCAGGTGGAGTCCGGATTTCTTGGCGTTCACAGTTTCGATCAGTTTGTTGACCTTTGCTTTTAATTCGGCTGTAGTGTCCTTCGTTACCCTTTGGAACTTAGTTTGGTCAGAGAGTATGATGTTCATTTTCGCCAGATATTCGTCTTTTTTAAGAATGACATATATTGGTGACTTGTCACCTCTCCTGACAACTATCTCCTTGTTCTCACGAAGGTTTTTAGCTGCCGCTTTAAGCTCGGGGGACAGTATGGTGCTTCTGTAGTTGCCTCGATTCTTTCCTCCTTCTGCAATAAGTTCTGCTTGTAAGGTATCTTTGGTAGTGACCTTCTTTTGTGTCTCGAGGTCGAATATGTCGTCCAACAGAATTTCCAACTCTTGTGGGAACCGACCTGTGAGATTTATATTTATTTAATTTATATGAATTTATATTTACGTTAATTTATATACTTCGATAGCAATTTGTATAATGATAAGTGGACTGTATTTCTGCAATAATCTCTTAATCTCACAAATCGATCCTCAACACATTAGGGGGGTTTATTAGTTTATATATATGCAGCCAATCAAACTACAGAATTAACTACATACATTGAAGAGGTTCCTTATCTTATAGTACAGCAGGTTAGTCCACCAGGTATAACTAGGGTGTAGACACCAAATTATCCTCTTTGAGGTAGCTTCCATCACCCAGTAACTGGTGCACAAAATCTTGCATCCTCGTCTTGACCTGTCAAAAGTGCGCTAGCTGTGAAGCCAGAATCCTATATATGACAAGCTATATCAGAGAAAACTGTACATGGAACATTAAAGACCTGGCTTAATTACCTTTAGTTTGAGGCTTCCACGTGATCTAACCGGGTCACCCTATATCCTGACATTAATGGCCATAAATGAATGATAAACGGGTTTCGGATAGACACTTAACTTGAATTTGTAGACAGCGTGTTGACAATGGTACACCTTTGGTTTCCATAACACTACGTCCAAGTAAATTTAACAGGAGCCGAATTTGCTCCCGTGTGAGCCTCTGGTCTCAATAAACAATAATGGCTGCCCTCCTTCCTCCTGACGCCTGGCCTACTTTGTCCAGATGTCAATAAGTGATAGAAGGGTCACATTTACTCTACTTTACTACTGATAATTAAATTAATTTATATAAGATGTTTTATGATGGTAAAGTCCAAAGACTAATGTATTTAAGAACAATTCCCAGCAGAATAGCTGGTGAATTATAATAGTATGTGGTGATGATATCCCGTTTTCCTTAGACGGTAATTCCACTACAAGTTACGTTTTCTATGGGTAACTTGTTTATACAACACAGCTCTTATCTGTCTGTATGATATTATTATTAAATGGTGTCGGATTTTCCGACAACTCTACTTTCCGGGCCATCTCACTCGGTCTGGACATAACATGACAGTTTATGCCCAGATTTAGGAGAGTGACTTGGTCCTCAGTGTGGTTAATTCCTGCAAGGTTCAGGAAGCCATCTCTTGGTCGTGGAATTGCCATAGGTCCTCCATATAATGTTGTTTGTGCTAACAACATTATATGGAGGACCTATGGCAATTCCACGACCAAGAGATGGCTTCCTGAACCTTGCAGGAATTAACCTCACTGAGGACCAAGTCACTCTCCTAAATCTGGGCATAAACTGTCATGTTATGTCCAGACCGAGTGAGATGGCCTGGAAAGTAGAGTTGGAAATTCTGTTGGACGACATATTCGACCTCGAGACACAAAAGAAGGTCACTACCAAAGATACCTTACAAGCAGAACTTATTGCAAAAGGAGGAAAGAATCGAGGCAACTACAGAAGCACCATACTGTCCCCCGAGCTTAAAGCGGCAGCTAAAAACCTTCGTGAGAACAAGGAGATAGTTGTCAGGAGAGGTGACAAGTCGCCAATATATGTCATTCTTAAAAAAGACGAATATCTGGCGAAAATGAACATCATACTCTCTGACCAAACTAAGTTCCAAAGGGTAACGAAGGACACTACAGCCGAATTAAAAGCAAAGGTCAACAAACTGATCGAAACTGTGAACGCCAAGAAATCCGGACTCCACCTGCCAAAGATCATTGGGGAATATAAACCTGGATATGCGTATGGAAATGTCAAGACGCACAAGCCTGGAAACCCACTTCGGCCAATCATTAGCCAGATACCCACACCCACGTACAGACTGGCGAAGCAACTCAACGGCCTGCTGACTCCTTATGTTCCTTGCGCCTTCAGCCTGAAGTCTCCAAAGGAATTTGTTGACTTACTGCGGGGCACACGGGCCACAGGGATAAGAGCCTCGTTGGACGTAGAATCGCTGTTCACCAACGTACCTGTGGACGAGACAATCGGAATGATAGCCGACAGAGTGTATCGTGATCCAGCCTGTACTCCTCTTGACATACCAGAAAATATTCTGAGGAAACTACTCCAAGCTTGTACTAAAGAGGCACCCTTCTTGAGCCCGGATGGGCACATGTATAAGCAAGTAGATGGGGTCGCCATGGGTTCTCCCCTAGGTGTCCTGTTTGCAAACTTCTACATGGGTACCATCGAGCAAAAAGTCTTAGTCGACATGAACTTGAAACCGGCCATATACTGCAGGTATGTTGACGACATTTTTACACAGGTACCTGATGTCAGACATCTGCAGGAGCTGAAGGAGGCATTTGAGCAGAGTTCCGTGCTGCGTTTCACTTACGAGATGGAAAAGGATGGGAAGCTGCCCTTTCTAGATGTAACAGTCATGGAAAAGGGCGGAGGTTTCCACACTGCAGTCTACACTAAGGAAACAAACATAGGAATGTGCCTAAATGCCAACAGCGACTGCCCAGACAGGTACAAGAGGAGTGTTGTTAACGCATATGTCGACCGTGCTCTCAGCCACAGCTCAGAATGGAAGCAAGTCGACGAAGAACTATGTAGGGTAAGGCAGGTCCTAGTCAATAACGGCTTCTCCAATGGTTTCGTCGAAGACATCATAAGAAGGAAAGTGAAAAGCCATGCAACCTCTGAAGAGACAACTAACACAACACCTATACCCCCTATCAGACTATTTTACAGGAACTTCTTTTCCACAGCTCATAAAACGGAGGAAAGGGTCCTGAAAGATATTGTTAATAGAAACGTTATCCCTACAGACAAAAATCAGAGGATACAACTGACGATTTACTATAAAACCAGAAAAACGGCCAGCCTACTCATGAGAAACTCTCCAGACACAAAACAGAACGCTTTAAAAGAGACTAACGTCGTCTATGCCTTCAAATGCCCACTTGGGGACTGTAAGCTCCAAAAAACCCAGTATATAGGCAAGACAACAACATCTCTTTCTAGGCGTTTAACGATGCATAAGCAACAGGGCTCCATTAAGAAACATATAATCTCTTCCCACAACCAAACCATCGCCAGAGAAATCCTAGTAAACAACACAGAAATCATCGATAGATACAGCGATAGCAGGCGGCTTGACGTTTGCGAGGCACTACACATCAGGAAGTCAACACCAGCAATCAACAGCCAATTATTGCACAACTATATTCTACCCACCTCAAGACTCCGCTCCAATATAGAAGCATCAAGAAATATGGACCAATAGGCTTTCTACAAACACTTCTATTCAATATCCATTGTTTCGTGTTCTGTCTTGTGTTGATGAAATTAATACCCTATTAATACCCTTGTTCTGTCTTGTGTTGATGAAATTAATACCCTATTAATACCACATTTTGTTCTGTCTTGTGTTAATGCCACATCACCCCTTCCACCTCACTCAAATGTAGATATAAAATCGGAGATACGTAAGTTCTATTCAGTTGTGTATTTGTGAACTAAAGTCTTTGAAAATGTAATAAGTTTTACGAAACGCGCCCGTGTCGCGTCAGACTAGAAATAAAAATGAATTTTGGAGAATTGATTTTTGATTTACCTCCAACAGTGAAGCGTAATGTACGAAAGATTGAGAAAATTCGTGTTAGAATTATTAATCTTACTTTTTCGGTCATATTTAATAATATATGTCTACAGGAAAGACTGCTACCAAAATATACTAATATATATATACATATATATGTGTATATATATATATATATATATATATATATATATATATATATATATATATATATATATATATATATATATATATATATATATATGTCGTACCTAATAGCCAGAACGCACTTCTCAGCCTACTATTCAAGGCCCGATTTGCCTTATAAGCCAAGTTTTCATGAATTAATGTTTTTTCGTCTTCCTAACCTACCTAACCTAACCTAACCTAGCTTTTTTTGGCTACCTAACCTAACCTTACCTATAAATATAGGTTAGGTTAGGTTAGGTAGGGTTGGTTAGGTTCGGTCATATATCTACGTTAATTTTAACTCCAATAAAAAAAATTGACCTCATACATAGAGAAAAGGGTTGCTTTATCATTTCATAAGAAAAAAATTATAGTAAATATATTAATTCAAGAAAACTTGGCTTATTAGGCAAATCGGGCCTTGAATAGTAGGCTGAGAAGTGAGTTCTGGCTACTAGGTACGACATATACATATATATATATATATGTCGTACCTAGTAGCCAGAACGCACTTCTATGACTACTATGCAAGGCCCGATTTGCCTAATAAGCCAAGTTTTCATGAATTAATTGTTTTTCGACTACCTAACCTACCTAACCTAACCTAACCTTTTCAGCTACCTAACCTAACCTAACCTATAAAGATAGGTTAGGTTAGGTTAGGTAGGGTTGGTTAGGTTCGGTCATATATCTACGTTAATTTTAACTCCAATAAAAAAATATTGACCTCATACATAACGAAATGGGTAGCTTTATCATTTCATAAGAAAAAAAATAAAGAAAATATATTAATTCATGAAAACTTGGCTTATTAGGCAAATTGGGCCTTGCATAGTAGGCATAGAAGTGAGTTCTGGCTACTAGGTACGACATATATATATATATATACATATATACATATACATATATATATATATATATATATATATATATATATATATATATATATATATATATATATATATATATATATATATATATATATATATATATACACACACACACACACACATGAGAGGATGTGCAGTGACTTAATATCTAACATATTCAGAGATTTGAGTAAGGGTACCGAGTGATGTCTGGGGCCAGAGTTAGATATTGTCCTAATAGCAGCTTTGTGTGAGTAATTAGAGGACGTAAATGATTTTGGGTAGTAGAACCCCAAGCACAAATACCATAGGTGAGATAAGGATAGATGAGAGAGTAATAGTGTGTCACCAGGGCAGGGCGAGGTACATAATATCTGATCTTAGAAAGAATGCCAACAGTTTTTGAAACTTTTTTTGATGTTTAAAATGTGTCCCTGGAAATTCAGTTTTGGTCAATGAGAACGCCAAGGAATTTGCCATCTACTTTGTTACAAATTTGGGTATTGTTAATCCTGAGATTTATTTGATTTGAGGATTTATTGCCAAACAAAATATAGAAAGTTTTGTCAATATTGAGGGTGAGTTTGTTGACAGTTAGCCAGTGATGGACTTTATTTAGGTCAGTATTCACTGTGACATTTAGAGCAAGAGGGTCAGGGCTGGAGTAATTGAAGGTCGTGTCGTCAGCAAATAGAATTGGTTTGAGATGTTGAGGCATTTGGAAGGTCATTAATGTAGATGAAAAAGAGGAGAGGGCCAAGTATGCTGCCCTGGGGAACACCAATGTTGATGGGTAGGGTGGGAGAAATTGAATTATGCACAGAAACATACTGGAGCCTGTCAGTAAGATAAGATTTGAGGTATTGCAGGGAGTGTCCTCTGACTCCATAATGATGTAATTTAAGAAGAAGGTTCTGGTGGTTTACAGTGTCAAAAGCCTTACGCAGGTCCACATATCCCAACAGGGAACTCATTTTTATCAAGAGCTGCATGTATCAAGTTAATCATACTAATAAGTGCATCGTTAGTGCTTTTTTTGGGTCTGAAGCCATATTGACAAGAGCTAAGTATATTGTGTTTTGCTAGATAAGAGTAAAGCTGCTTGTAGATAAGTTTTTCAAATATTTTAGACAAGTTTGGCAGAATTGATATCGGTCTGAAGTTGTTAACATCAGTGGGATCACCACATTTGTGGACAGGGGTTACTCTCGGTTTTTTTTAGAATATCTGGAAAGGTTTGGAGTTCAAGTGACTTGTCGAAGAGCAATGCAATGGCAGGAGCTAAAAATCTGGAGTTTTTTTTGTAAATAAGAGTTGGTATCTCCTCAAGGGCACTAGACTTGGTTTTAAGGGAAATGATTATGTCAGTAACATCAGTGGCATTAGTAGGCATCAGGTACAGAGACTGTGGATAGTTACCTGTAAGATAGTCCTGAATATTAGTACTGGAAGATGGAATATCATTTGCCAGGGATGACCCAATGGAAGAGAAGAACCTATTGAACTCAAAAGCAGTGTCAGAGGCTGAAAGCAGACCATCATTATTTGACAGGAGTATTGGTTTGTTATTTAAAATCTTATTTGATCCCAATATTTGGGAAATTGTGCTCCATGTTTTCTTAATGTTGCCCTTTGTGTGGGTAAATTTATTTTCGTAGTATTTAGTTTTGGCTCTCCTAATTATTTTAGATAGCAATGATGAGTAATTCTTTGAAAATTCTTTGAAGACGATTCCTAACCTATACTTCTTCTCAAGGTCATGTTTTTGTCAAACTATCATTCTCCCGTCAACCGTCCTGAGTCCCAGTGTTGGACCTTGTGCATCCTATTTTGTTCATTTCAATCATCTGGATGATATCAGACATTGACAAGGAAACAAACTACAGTAATATATCATTATTCAGATGACACTAAGGTTTCCATGCGGGTAGACAGTATATTGGACATGGCAAACCTCCAATCGGATGTAAATTGGGTCTTTCAATGGGACACAGATAATAATGTGATTAATGAAAATAAGTTCCAGCTCCTGCGCTATGGAAAAAAACGATAATGTAAAAACGGAAACCATATATAAAACGGAATCAAATTTTTCAAGCACTAGTGTCTTGAAATGTACTAGTGATGATACTTGTTAAGACACTAGTGTTCTCTAGGGTGGAATATTGTTGCATACTAACAGCCTCATTCAGAGCCGGAGAAACTGCTGACCTACCTTGTGTTTACCTTGTTATGATTTCTGAGCTTAGCGTCCCCACGGCCCGGTCTTCGACCAGGCCTCCTGGTTGCTGGACTGGTCAACCAGGCTGTTGGATGCGGCTGCTCGCAGCCTGACGTATCAGTTATTTTTTGGAGGTGTTTATAAAGTTGAACACATGAACAGTGCGAGAGGTCGGCCAGTTATGCCTGTTATGTGTAGTGGAAACCTGTTGAACAGTTTCGAGACTCCGACGTTGGAGTTCTTTCTCAGAGTATCTATTTCACTTCTGCTTTTCAACGGAGGTGTTCTGCACATCCTGCCATGCCTTCTGGTCTCATGTGGTGTTATTGCTGTGTGCAGGTTTGGGACCAGCCCCTCTACTGTTTTCTATGTTTAAATGATTATGTACCTAGAGAGCGTGCAAAGATCTTTTATCACTAAAATCTACTCTACAAGGCATCTTAATTATTGATATTGACTCAAAGTTCTAAGTCTGTATTCTCTAGAGCGCAGGCGAGAGAGAGAGAGAGATAATAATCTACCTGTGGAAGATATTAGAGGGACTGGTTACAAATCTGATCACAGAGATTACATCACATGAAACCAATAGGCATGGCAGGATGTGCAAAATATCTCCATTAAAAAGCTGAGGTGCAATTGGTACTCTCAGAGAGAACCCCATCAACATCAAGGGTCCAAGACTTTCCAACACTCTCCTGCTACACATGAGGGGCATAACTCGCCGATCCCTCAATAGCGTTCAAGGGAGAACTTGACAAACACTTGAAAATAATACCTGATCAGCCAGGTTGTGATTCATATGTCAGGCTGTGAGGAGCCGCGTCCAACAGCCTGGTTGACCAGACGACCAGCCGGGAGACCTGGTCGAAGACCGGCCGCATGGTCGTTGATACCCGCATGCTACACAAGGTAGACAAGACTGGTGTTCTCCCATAAGCAAGGCAACGCCTCTTGCTTTCCTAATTTTTCTGTCCCGTCTCCAAATCGAGCAGCACTTGACCACCTTTAAAATATGACCACATTTAAAATATCTTTGAATTTCTCCTGCATGAGTGCGACCATGTTTGGCGTCTGCAACTGTATTATATCGTTTAGCTTTGGTATTGTTTTTATCTCACTCCATCTATGTTAGTGCGGGTGCGGGTTTTCAGCAACATGTTACCTTATCTTGAAGTTATCTTGAGATGATTTCGGGGCTTTTTTAGTGTCCCCGCGGCCCGGTCCTCGACCAGGCCTCCACCCCCAGGAAGCAGCCCGTGACAGCTGACTAACACCCAGGTACCTATTTACTGCTAGGTAACAGGGGCATTCAGGGTAAAAGAAACTTTGCCCATTTGTTTCTGCCTCGTGCGGGAATTGAACCCGCGCCACAGAATTACGAGTCCTGCGCGCTATCCACCAGGCTACGAGGCCCTACCTTCCCCCTTGTTCTTACTTCCCCTTTCTCTAGTGATATTGATGATTAGTCTTTGTGTACCATTTCACCAGCTTGTCCACCCTTATCACCCTGTAGAAACAAGAATTATTTCCACTTTGTTCCTTCTCTCATGTAGTGGTTTTGCCTCTGAGGTTGTTGCAGCATCTCTGTGTTGCTTTAAAAAGATTTCATCGTAATCACCTTAATTTCCCTTCATCATTTTGTAATTTCCTAACATTCCTTAGTACTTTAGTACCATCTGTTTACCTCCATTTAGAGTGATCCTTAAGGGTCGGTCTTTTCCCTTTCGCTCCTGCCACTTCTCTTGTCGTCAGGGACATTATCTTTGGTTGTAAGACCTTCCACTTGTCCAACAATGTTATCTCCTACTGTGTGTTTACTGTGAAGGGAAAGTCCAAGAATGCAGACCCAAAGCTCACTGGGGAAGACTTGTTGAGGAAGAAGGAGAATTTGTAGTCATGCATTTTTATTACATAAGATTCCAAAATACTACATTGGTATTAATTTATGCCCGAAACGCTTTGCGTAATAGTGGCTTTAGGCATTGTATGTACTAGCTCTACCTATAAGTCAACCAATCTTTGTAAAAATTTATTGTATGTATGTACCTTACCTAAATAAACATTTTATTTTTATTTTATTTCATGAGATATTCTAAGCAATTTGAGCAGATATTTAAATAAAACCTTTAAATACAAATTGTTTTACTCTTATCATTATGGATGAGTAAAAATGTACACATGTACAAAAATTTGATTTGTTTGATATATACTGTACATAAAACTTAATATTATTTTTAAATTTAACTTAGAATAGAATAATAGAATAACATCTAAAAATGGCAAACAATTGTTTTGTTAAGTTTCCACTGTGAAGGAAGAAATTGGGTAACATTCTTTAACTTGAATGAAATTATGTTAAAAACATAAATTAAAGGGGTATTACAGGCACATCATTATTTCAGACATTTTTAAAACTAGATGTTTCAAAATAATAATTGCTTACCTAGCAATACCATATATGTGCTTTGGAATGCAGAACACCTAAGAATGGCTTTGTCTCCAGTAAGCCAAATCTCGAATTCTTCTCTTCAATTATCATTGGCCGCGGCCAGTACTGGCATATTACATCTTGACCGATGTTTTGTGCACAGTTGAAAGCCCTCACCACGAGTCATGTTGCACATCTTAAGAATGACACCATGCCGGCATGATGCAAGGCTTATGCTGGTCTCCTCCAGGGATTTATGTATATATATGGCGGGTTTCGAGCCGCTTTCCACAAAGACACGCCACAATTTTGGTTGCTCTACATGTAAAATAAAAATTATTAACAAAAGATTATGAAAATATCTTAACCTGATTGGTTATATTGAGTGATATAGACCAATAGAAATGTAGCATCTTATTCAATATGGCTTCGGACCCCGAAGAGCACAATTGATGCTCTAATAAGTATGATTAACCTGATTCATGCAGCTCTTGACTAAGGTTGAGTTCCCTGATGTGTTTACCTGTTGTAGTTAAGTGTTACAAGTGACTTTTAACACCTAACTACAATAACATTCGTACACATACACTCACTCCACACATTCTCTTGTGCTACTTACATGTCTAAAACCCTAGTTCATAAATGTTAATACTGGTCTGAAACTCTTCCTTGACAGATGTAAAAGAACCCAAATCTATATAAATACAAATGGAAATGTTCGTTTGTGCATAACCGCTAATCTCCGAAAGTTCTCCAACGATTGCTTTGAAATTTTACAAACAGATGTTAGGAAATTGCTGTGAATTATGTAGGATTAGAGTAATGTTGCAGTGACCAGTGCAGTGTAGGTACAGATGTGTGAGGACGGCCTCTTCTCTCCTGTTAGTGTGGTATGAGGGCGTCCAGTAGATAACACTTATTCACATTGAATTCCATTTGTCACTTGACGCTCCAAGTACTTGTTTTAGCTAGATCGTTTTGAAGGGCATTACACGTCTGCGTCTCCTATCTTCCCCAGTATCGTAGCATCATCAGCAAACATGTTCATATAATTCTGTATTCCTTCTGGCAGATGGTTTATGTAGACGATGAACATTACTGGTGCAAGAACTGAACCCTGTGGTACTCCGCCAGTAACGCTCCTCTTGTCAGATACATTGTCTCATCTCTGTCAGTAAAAAAAAAAAATCATCCATGTCAGAAGTCTCCCTTCACTCCTCCAACATGTTTCAGTTTCTAGAACAGCCTCTTGTGAGGGACTGAGTCAAAAGCCTTTTTAGGTCCAGATAGACACAGCCGACCCAACCACCTCTTTCCTGTAGTATCTTTATGACTCTATCATAAAAACTAAGTAGATTTGTTACGCAGGCTCTTCCTGTTTGAAAACCAGTCAAACCAAAACCAGACTGCCCCATGGGGGACAGTCCTGTCATCAAGGATGTGGTTCCCTGATCGCTTGTATCCTGTTTAGGAGATCCGTTGTGTCCTTTAGTGTGTCTGGCAGCTGTTGGTGGAGTGGGCTTAACAGGGTTGTGCAGACCCTCATCACGGCCCCTACGAACTGTCTTCTCATGTCTACTGTTTCATTTCTGACTTTATTTAGGTAACTGAAAATTAATTTAGTTTTACGTATTTTGCTCAAGTTCTTAGCGGTGTGCTCTAAGTTAGAACTATATGGGATGACCAAGTTGTTGTTAGTAGCGATCACCTGCTGCCTAGTGGTGTCAGTCTGGTCTGCCTAGTGGTGTCAGTCTGGTCTGCCTAGTGGTGTCAGTCTGGTCTGCCTAGTGGTGTCAGTCTGGTCTGCCTAGTGGTGTCAAGATGGTCTGCCTAGTGGTGTCAGTCTGGTCTGCCTAGTGGTGTCAGTCTGGTCTGCCTAGTGGTGTCAGTCTGGTCTGCCTGGTGGTGTCAGTCTGGTCTGCCTAGTGGTGTCAGTCTGGTCTGCCTAGTGGTGTCAGTCTGGTCTGCCTAGTGGTGTCAGTCTGGTCTGCCTGGTGGTGTCAGTCTGGTCTGCCTAGTGGTGTCAGTCTGGTCTGCCTAGTGGTGTCAGTCTGGTCTGCCTAGTGGTGTCAGTCTGGTCTGCCTAGTGGTGTCAGTCTGGTAGTAATATGCTATGGCAAGTTTTAAAGCTTCGCCCAGGAACCAACCATCCTATTCTATTGAGCTGACTGTTTATTTTATTGGTTTCATTGTGTAACCACTGAGGACTACAGACTCGCAATGCTGTTAAGAAAAGATCTGAAGCAACACTACTTTTGACTTTCTTGGCGTGATCGCTGAAGTAATGGAGGTAGTTACCTGTATGTGTATCTTTCCTGTACATGCTGAAGCTCAATGAAGTGTTATTCCTTATTACTAAGAAGTTTAGAAAGGGTAATTTATCATCTGACTCCCATTTAACTTTAGTCGCCAGAATCAAATTTAAAGCGTTCAGCCTCTCAACGCTGAGGGCCCTTCTCTATGTAAATATGACATCAACATAGCTGTAACAAATCATGTCATGAGGTTTGATCTGAGAAAGGACACATGTCTGGAAGTATTCCATATACAGGTTAGATAACACTGGAGATAAGGGACTGCCAAAACTGCACCCATATTGTTGACAGTATAAACTATTTTGAAACGAGAATACGTTAATAGATGCAGCAAGCCGTTAATAAGTCTTCAGAGTGCTTAATGTGCGAGTCAGAGAAGACAACCATGAAGGGAACAATGTACTACTCAGCCATTTCACTAACTTACAGGAAAGAGAACTTCTTTCCTGGGGGCAAACCTTTACGCTCCATCTCTATATGACTTATGGGTCGTAAAGGTCTGTCAACCTTATGGGTTTTGGGTAGACCATAGATGTATGGTAAACTTGGGTTACTGACCTTAAACCTTTCTAGGAGCTGATTTATGTCTTTGTTCTTCCCAATGTTTCAGATTATTTTTATTGAACTCTGAAGCAGCCGATACGAGCGGATCTTGAGTCAGTTTATCCTAAGTATGTGTCTGAGAGTAATACAGCTGCTTGTCCCCAGTAATATGTTCTGTTGAGAATTACTATTTTATCCCCTTTATCGGGATTGGCAATTATAATTTTATCATTCTTTTTGAGATTCATCAGTGCTAATTGGTATCGTTTAGCAACACCCACATTATTAGCCAAGCAAAGCACCCACATTATTAGCCAAGCAAAGCACCCATATTATTAGCCAAGCAAAGCACCCATATTATTAGCCAAGTAAAGCACCCATATTATTAGCCAAGTAAAGCACCCACATTATTAGCCAAGTAAAGCACCCATATTATTAGCCAAGCAAAGCACCCATATTATTAGCCAAGTAAAGCACCCATATTATTAGCCAAGTAAAGCACCCACATTATTAGCCAAGCAAAGCACCCATATTATTAGCCAAGTAAAGCACCCATATTATTAGCCAAGTAAAGCACCCACATTATTAGCCAAGTAAAGCACCCACATTATTAGCCAAGTAAAGCACCCACAACATTATTAGCAACGATTGCTAGTAACATCATACTTTAAGACAATGGAGATCCTGATCATAATTATTGTGACTCATAAACTGTCAAAGTGAATGATGTAATCCAACGTGTTATTCATCTTATTCTTCATGTCAAAATTAAGACCAAATCATAGTAATTCAGTTTGGTGTTTAGTCAACACTGTGTCAGATTCACAACATTCTCTTTAAGTAAGAATTTTGACCAAATATTATTTCTTAATAGTATTAGGATAGACTCAATAGATTCCTTAACTATTGTTATGGACTCTATTGAGTTTGTTATTAACTTTTTCTTTGTTCCTTTCCTATTCAGTTAGCACCATTTTGTGCAAAAAAAAACTTAATTGTTGAAAAGTTGCAGTGTCAAGAAAATTTATTTTTAAATTGAAATTGCCTGATGTAGTTTGAAGTATTATTAATCGCTCTCAGTAGAGTAGATTTTGATCTTGTCTTCGAGAAATGATCTGATATACTCGGGCAAACTCTTTAACTAAAACATTACCACACTTATGGACACCAAAAGTGGAAAGACACACCTGTTCTTGTAGACACTGTGAAGGGCACACCTGTTCTTGTAGACACTGTGAAGGACACACCTGTTCTTGTAGACACTGTGAAGGACACACCTGTTCTTGTAGACACTGTGAAGGACACACCTGTTCTTGTAGACACTGTGAAGGGCACACCTGTTCTTGTAGACACTGTGAAGGACACACCTGTTCTTGTAGACACTGTGAAGGACACACCTGTTCTTGTAGACACTGTGAAGGACACACCTGTTCTTGTTGACACTGTGAAGGACACACCTGTTCTTGTAGACACTGTGAAGGACACACCTGTTCTTGTAGACACTGTGAAGGACACACCTGTTCTTGTAGACACTGTGAAGGGCACACCTGTTCTTGTAGACACTGTGAAGGACACACCTGTAGACACTGTGAAGGACACACCTGTTCTTGTAGACACTGTGAAGGACACACCTGTTCTTGTAGACACTGTGAAGGACACACCTGTTCTTGTAGACACTGTGAAGGACACACCTGTTCTTGTAGACACTGTGAAGGACACACCTGTTCTTGTAGACACTGTGAAGGACACACCTGTTCTTGTAGACACTGTGAAGGACACACCTGTTCTTGTAGACACTGTGAAGGACACACCTGTTCTTGTTGACACTGTGAAGGACACACCTGTTCTTGTAGACACTGTGAAGGACACACCTGTTCTTGTAGACACTGTGAAGGACACACCTGTTCTTGTTGACACTGTGAAGGACACACCTGTTCTTGTAGACACTGTGAAGGACACACCTGTTCTTGTAGACACTGTGAAGGACACACCTGTTCTTGTTGACACTGTGAAGGACACACCTGTTCTTGTTGACACTGTGAAGGACACACCTGTTCTTGTAGACACTGTGAAGGACACACCTGTTCTTGTTGACACTGTGAAGGACACACCTGTTCTTGTAGACACTGTGAAGGACACACCTGTTCTTGTAGACACTGTGAAGGACACACCTGTTCTTGTAGACACTGTGAAGGACACACCTGTTCTTGTAGACACTGTGAAGGACACACCTGTTCTTGTAGACACTGTGAAGGACACACCTGTTCTTGTAGACACTGTGAAGGACACACCTGTTCTTGTTGACACTGTGAAGGACACACCTGTTCTTGTAGACACTGTGAAGGACACACCTGTTCTTGTAGACACTGTGAAGGACACACCTGTTCTTGTTGACACCGTGAGAGAATATCACACCTTTGTTCTCTTGGTATTCAGGGCAGAAGATTCACCATGGGTGTTGGAGGGAGAGTCACCATGGGTGTTGGAGGGAGAGTCACCATGGGTGTTGGAGGGAGAGTCACCATGGGTGTTGGAGGGAGAGTCATCATGGGTGTTGGAGGGAGATTCATCATGGGTGTTGGAGGGAGATTCATCATGGGTGTTGGAGGGAGAGTCACCATGGGTGTTGGAGGGAGAGTCACCATGGGTGTAGAGGAGAAAGAAGTCCAGCGGTGCACTAATCAGTGAAAATAATAACCCACTATTTTGAAAACATAAGGAAATTGTTGACCAGACCACACACTAGAAGGTGAAGGGACGACGACGTTTCGGTCCGTCCTGGACCATTCTCAATCGACTTGAGAATGGTCCAGGACGGACCGACACGTCGTCGTCCCTTCACCTTCTAGTGTGTGGTCTGGTCAACATACTTTAGCCACGTTATTGTGACTCATCGCCTGCACATGAGGAAATGTTGTTTGTATCTTTCTATCCCAAACTGGGATCCTCTTCAGCAGTGAGCGAGAATAACGACTGTAGCTGCTTTTATGACGTCAGGTCAGGTATCCTTGGGAGGACACCTTGGGATGACTTCAGAGCTCAACGTCCCCGTGGCCAGGGAGAACAGGGAGAGGTGTATACATTGGCTATACACCTCCTTGTTATTAACAAGGCTCTCACAAGGTGTGTGTGTGTGAGACAAGACCAAGGCTCTCACAAGGTGGGTGTGTGTGTGTGTGTGTGTGTGTGTGTGTGTGTGTGTGTGTGAGACAAGACCAAGGCTCTCACAAGGTGTGTGCGTATGTGTGAGACACGACCAAGGCTCTCACAAGGTGTGTGTGTGTGTGTGTGAGACAAGACCAAGGCTCTCACAAGGTGTGTGTGTGTGTGAGACAAGACCAAGGCTCTCACAAGGTGTGTGTGTGTGTGTGTGTGTGTGTGTGTGTGTGTGTGTGTGTGTGTGACAAGACCAAGGCTCTCACAAGGTGTGAGAGACAAGACCAAGGCTCTCACAAGGCTGAGTGTGTGTGTGTGTGTGAGACAAGACCAAGGCTCTCACAAGGTGTGTGTGTGAGACAAGACCAAGGCTCTCACAAGGTGTGTGTGAGAGACAAGACCAAGGCTCTCACAAGGTGTGTGTGTGTGTGAGACGAGACAAAGGCTCTCACAAGGTGTGTGTTTGACAAGACCAAGGCTCTCACAAGGTGTGTGAGACAAGACCGAGGCTCTCACAAGGTGTGTGTGTGTGTTTGTGAGAGACAAGACCAAGGCTCTCACAAGGTGTGTGTGTGTGTGTGTGTGAGACAAGACCAAGGCTCTCACAAGGTGTGTGAGACATGACCAAGGCTCTCACAAGGTGTGTGTGAGACAAGACCAAGGCTCTCACAAGGTGTGTGTGTGTGTGAGGCAAGACCAAGGCTCTCACAAGGTGTGTGTGTGTGTGTGAGAGAGAGACACAAGACCAAGGCTCTCACAAAGTGTGTGTGTGAGACAAGACCAGGTCTCTCACAAGGTGTGTGTGTTTGACAAGACCAAGGCTCTTACAAGGTGTGTGTGTGTGAGACGAGACCAAGGCTCTCACAAGGTGTGTGTGAGACAAGACCAAGGCTCTCACAAGGTGTGTGTGTGTGTGAGACGAGACCAAGGCTCTCACAAGGTGTGTGTGAGACAAGACCAAGGCTCTCACAAGGTGTGTGTGTGTGAGACGAGACCAAGGCTCTCACAATGTGTGTGTGTGAGACAAGACCAAGGCTCTCACAAGGTGTGTGTGTGTGTGTGTGTGTGTGTGTGTGTGTGTGTGTGTGTGTGTGTGTGTGTGTGTGTGTGTGTGTGTGTGTGTGTGTGTGTATGTGTGTGACAAGACCAAGGCTCTCACAAGGTGTGTGTGTGTGTGAGGCAAGACCAAGGCTCTCACAAGGTGTGTGTGTGTGTGTGTGAGAGACACAAGACCAAGGCTCTCACAAAGTGTGTGTGTGAGACAAGACCAGGTCTCTCACAATGTGTGTGTGTGAGACAAGACCAAGGCTCTCACAAGGTGTGTGTGAGAGACAAGACCAAGGCTCTCACAAGGTGTGTGTGTGTGTGAGACGAGACAAAGGCTCTCACAAGGTGTGTGTTTGACAAGACCAAGGCTCTCACAAGGTGTGTGAGACAAGACCGAGGCTCTCACAAGGTGTGTGTGTGTGTTTGTGAGAGACAAGACCAAGGCTCTCACAAGGTGTGTGTGTGTGAGACAAGACCACGGCTCTCACAAGGTGTGTGTGTGTGAGACAAGACCAAGGCTCTCACAAGGTGTGTGTGTGTGTGTGTGAGACAAGACCAAAGCTCTCACAAGGTGTGTGTGTGTGACAAGGCCAAGGCTCTCACAAGGTGAGTGTGTGTGAGACAAAACCAAGGCTCTCACAAGGTGTGTGAGACATGACCAAGGCTCTCACAAGGTGTGTGTGAGACAAGACCAAGGCTCTCACAAGGTGTGTGTGTGTGAGGCAAGACCAAGGCTCTCACAAGGTGTGTGTGTGAGACAAGACCAGGTCTCTCACAAGGTGTGTGTGTGAGACAAGACCAAGGCTCTCACAAGGTGTGTGTGTGTGAGGCAAGACCAAGGCTCTCACAAGGTGTGTGTGTGAGAAAAGACCAAGGCTCTCACAAGGTGTGTGAGACAAGACCAAGGCTCTCACAAGGTGTGTGTGTGTGAGACAAGACCACGGCTCTCACAAGGTGTGTGTGTGTGAGACAAGACCAAGGCTCTCACAAGGTGTGTGTGTGTGTGTGTGAGACAAGACCAAAGCTCTCACAAGGTGTGTGTGTGTGACAAGGCCAAGGCTCTCACAAGGTGAGTGTGTGTGAGACAAAACCAAGGCTCTCACAAGGTGTGTGAGACATGACCAAGGCTCTCACAAGGTGTGTGTGAGACAAGACCAAGGCTCTCACAAGGTGTGTGTGTGTGAGGCAAGACGAAGGCTCTCACAAGGTGTGTGTGTGTGTGTGTGTGAGACAAGACCAAGGCTCTCACAAGGTGTGTGTGTGAGACAAGACCAAGGCTCTCACAAGGTGTGTGTGTGTGTGTGTGTGTGAGAGAGACACAAGACCAAGGCTCTCACAAAGTGTATGTGTGAGACAAGACCAGGTCTCTCACAAGGTGTGTGTGTTTGACAAGACCAAGGCTCTTACAAGGTGTGTGTGTGTGAGACAAGACCAAGGCTCTCACAAGGTGTGTGTGTGTGAGACGAGACCAAGGCTCTCACAATGTGTGTGTGTGAGACAAGACCAAGGCTCTCACAAGGTGTGTGTGTGAGACAAGACCAGGTCTCTCACAAGGTGCGTGTGTGAGACAAGACCAAGGCTCTCACAAGGTGTGTGTGAGAGACAAGACCAAGGCTCTCACAAGGTGTGTGTGTGTGTGAGACGAGACAAAGGCTCTCACAAGGTGTGTGTTTGACAAGACCAAGGCTCTCACAAGGTGTGTGAGACAAGACCGAGGCTCTCACAAGGTGTGTGTGTGTGTTTGTGAGAGACAAGACCAAGGCTCACACAAGGTGTGTGTGTGTGTGTGTGACAAGACTAAGGCTCTCACAAGGTGTGAGAGACAAGACCAAGGCTCTCACAAGGCTGAGTGTGTGTGTGTGTGTGTGTGTGTGTGTGTGTGTGTGTGTGTGTGTGTGTGTGTGTGTGTGTGAGACAAGACCAAGGCTCTCACAAGGTGTGTGTGTGTGACAAGACCAAGGCTCTCACAAGGTGAGTGTGTGTGAGACAAAACCAAGGCTCTCACAAGGTGTGTGGGACATGACCAAGGCTCTCACAAGGTGTGTGTGAGACAAGACCAAGGCTCTCACAAGGTGTGTGTGTGTGTGAGGCAAGACCAAGGCTCTCACAAGGTGTGTGTGTGTGTGTGTGTGAGAGACACAACACCAAGGCTCTCACAAAGTGTGTGTGTGAGACAAGACCAGGTCTCTCACAAGGTGTGTGTGTTTGACAAGACCAAGGCTCTTACAAGGTGTGTGTGTGTGAGACGAGACCAAGGCTCTCACAAGGTGTGTGTGAGACAAGACCAAGGCTCTCACAAGGTGTGTGTGTGTGAGACGAGACCAAGGCTCTCACAAGGTGTGTGTGAGACAAGACCAAGGCTCTCACAAGGTGTGTGTGTGTGAGACGAGACCAAGGCTCTCACAATGTGTGTGTGTGAGACAAGACCAAGGCTCTCACAAGGTGTGTGTGTGTGTGTGTATGTGTGTGTGTGTGTGTGTGTGTATGTGTGTGTGTGTGACAAGACCAAGGCTCTCACAAGGCTGAGTGTGTGTGTGTGTGAGACAAGACCAAGGCTCTCACAAGGTGTGTGTGTGTGTGTGAGAGAGACACAAGACCAAGGCTCTCACAAGGTGTGTGTGTGTGAGACGAGACCAAGGCTCTGACAAGGTGTGTGTGTGAGACAAGACCAAGGCTCTCACAAGGTGTGTGTGTGAGACAAGACCAAGGCTCTCACAAGGTGTGTGTGTGTGTGTGTGTGTGTGAGACACAAGACCAAGGCTCTCACAAAGTGTGTGTGTGAGACAAGACCAGGTCTCTCACAAGGTGTGTGTGTTTGACAAGACCAAGGCTCTTACAAGGTGTGTGTGTGAGAGAGACAAGACCAAGGCTCTCACAAGGTGTGTGTGTGTGAGACGAGACCAAGGCTCTCACAATGTGTGTGTGTGAGACACGACCAAGGCTCTCACAAGGTGTGTGTGTGAGACAAGACCAGGTCTCTCACAAGGTGTGTGTGTGAGACAAGACCAAGGCTCTCACAAGGTGTGTGTGAGAGACAAGACCAAGGCTCTCACAAGGTGTGTGTGTGTGTGTGAGACAAAACCAAGGCTCTCACAAGGTGTGTGAGACATGACCAAGGCTCTCACAAGGTGTGTGTGAGACAAGACCAAGGCTCTCACAAGGTGTGTGTGTGTGAGGCAAGACCAAGGCTCTCACAAGGTGTGTGTGTGTGTGTGTGTGAGACAAGACCAAGGCTCTCACAAGGTGTGTGTGTGAGACAAGACCAAGGCTCTCACAAGGTGTGTGTGTGTGTGTGTGAGAGACACAAGACCAAGGCTCTCACAAAGTGTGTGTGTGAGACAAGACCAGGTCTCTCACAAGGTGTGTGTGTTTGACAAGACCAAGGCTCTTACAAGGTGTGTGTGTGTGAGACAAGACCAAGGCTCTCACAAGGTGTGTGTGTGTGAGACGAGACCAAGGCTCTCACAATGTGTGTGTGTGAGACAAGACCAAGGCTCTCACAAGGTGTGTGTGTGAGACAAGACCAGGTCTCTCACAAGGTGTGTGTGTGAGACAAGACCAAGGCTCTCACAAGGTGTGTGAGACAAGACCAAGGCTCTCACAAAGTGTGTGTGTGAGACAAGACCAGGTCTCTCACAAGGTGTGTGTGTTTGACAAGACCAAGGCTCTTACAAGGTGTGTGTGTGTGAGACAAGACCAAGGCTCTCACAAGGTGTGTGTGTGAGACAAGACCAGGTCTCTCACAAGGTGTGTGTGTGAGACAAGACCAAGGCTCTCACAAGGTGTGTGTGAGAGACAGGACCAGGTCTCTCACAAGGTGTGTGTGTGTGAGACAAGTCCAAGGCTCTCACAAGGTGTGTGTGTGTGAGACAAGATCAAGGCTCTCACAAGGTGTGTGTGTGAGACAAGACCAAGGCTCTCACAAGGTGTGTGTGTGTGAGACAAGACCAAGGCTCTCACAAGGTGTGTGTGTGTGTGAGACAAGACCAAGGCTCTCACAAGGTGTGTGAGACAAGACCAAGGCTCTCACAAGGTGTGTGTTAAACAAGACCAAGGCTCTCACAAGGTGTGTGCGTGTGTGACAAGACCAAGGCTCTCACAATGTGTGTGTGTGTGAGACAAGACCAAGGCTCTCACAAGATGTGTATGTGTGAGACAAGACCAAGGCTCTCACAAGGTGTGTGTGTGTGTGTGAGACAAGACCAAGGCTCTCACAACGTGTATGTGTGTGTGAGACAAAACCAAGGCTCTCTCAAGGTGTGTGTGAGACAAGACCAAGGCTCTCACAAGGTGTGTGAGACAAGACCAAGGCTCTCACAAGGTGTGTGTGAGACAAGACCAAGACTCTCACAAGGTGTGTGTGTGTGAGACAAGACCAAGGCTCTCACAAGGTGTGTGTGTGAGACAAGACAAAGGCTCTCACAAGGTGTGTGAGACAAGACCAAGGCTCTCACAAGGTGTGTGAGACAAGACCAAGACTCTCACAAGGTGTGTGTGTGTGAGACAAGACCACGGCTCTCACAAGGTGTGTGTGTGTGTGTGAGACAAGACCAAGGCTCTCACAAGGTGTGTGTGTGTGTGAGACAAGACCAAGGCTCTCACAAGGTGTGTGTGTGTGACAAGACCAAGGCTCTCACAAGGTGTGTGTGTGTGAGACAAGACCAAGGCTCTCACAAGGTGTGTGTGTGTGTGTGTGTGAGTTAAGACCAAGGCTCACACAAGGTGTGTGTGTGTGTGTGAGATAAGACCAAGGCTCTCACAAGGTGTGTGAGATAAGACCAAGGCTCTCACAAGGTGTGTGAGATAAGACCAAGGCTCTCACAAGGTGTGTGTGTGTGAGACAAGACCAAGGCTCTTACAAGGTGTGTGAGACAAGACCAAGGCTCTCACAAGGTGTGTATGTGTGAGACAAGACCAAGGCTCTCACAAGGTGTGTATTTGTGAGACAAGACCAAGGCTCTCACAAGGTGTGTGTGTGTGAGACAAGACCAAGGCTCTCACAAGGTGTGTGTGTGTGAGACAAGACCAAGGCTCTCACAAGGTGTGTGTGTGTGAGACAAGACCAAGGCTCTCACAAGGTGTGTGTGTGTGTGTGTGTGTGTGAGACAAGACCAAGACTCTCACAAGGTGTGTGTGTGTGAGACAAGACCAAGGCTCTAACAAGATGTGTGTGTGTGAGACAAGACCAAGGCTCTCACAAGGTGTGTGTGTGTGTGTGTGTGTGTGTGTGTGTGTGTGTGTGTGTGTGTGTGTGTGTGTGTGTGTGTGTGTGTGTGAGACAAGACCAAGACTCTCACAAGGTATGTGTGTGTGTGTGTGAGATAAGACTAAGGCTCTCACAAGGTGTGTGTGTGTGTGAGATAAGACCAAGGCTCTCACAAGGTGTGTGACAAGACCAAGGCTCTCACAAGGTGTGTGAGACAAGACCAAGGCTCTCACAAGGTGTGTGTGTGTGTGTGTGTGTGTGTGTGTGTGTGTGTGTGTGTGTGTGTGTGTGTGTGTGTGTGTGTGTGACAACACCAAGGCTCTCACAAGGTATGTGTGACAAGACCAAGGTTCTCACAAGGTGTGAGAGACAAGACCAAGGCTCTCACAAGGTTGTGTGTGTGTGTGTGTGTGTGTGTGTGTGTGTGTGTGTGTGTGTGTGTGTGTGTGTGTGTGTGTGAGACAAGACCAAGGCTCTCACAAGGTGTGTGTGTGTGAGGCAAGACCAAGGCTCTCACAAGGTGTGTGTGTGTGTGTGTGTGTGTGTGTGTGTGTGTGTGTGTGTGTGTGTGTGTGTGTGTGTGTGTGTGTGTGTGTGTGACAAGACCAAGGCTCTCACAAGGTGTGTGTGTGAGACAAGACCAAGGCTCTCACAAGGTGTGTGTGTGTGCGTGTGTGTGTGTGTGTGTGTGTGTGTGTGTGTGAGAGAGAGAGAGAGACAC
Source organism: Procambarus clarkii (assembly GCF_040958095.1). Taxonomy (NCBI): domain Eukaryota; kingdom Metazoa; phylum Arthropoda; class Malacostraca; order Decapoda; family Cambaridae; genus Procambarus; species Procambarus clarkii. Next base: position 145,539 of record NW_027189183.1, on the reverse strand, counting down.
AAGACCAAGGCTCTCACAATGTGTGTGTGTGTGAGAGAAGACCAGGTCTCTCACAAGGTGTGTGTGTTTGACAAGACCAAGGCTCTTACAAGGTGTGTGTGTGTGAGAGAGACAAGACCAAGGCTCTCACAAGGTGTGTGTGTGTGAGACGAGACCAAGGCTCTCACAATGTGTGTGTGTGAGACAAGACCAAGGCTCTCACAAGGTGTGTGAGACAAGACCAGGTCTCTCACAAGGTGTGTGTGTGAGACAAGACCAAGGCTCTCACAAGGTGTGTGTGTGTGAGACAAGACCAAGGCTCTCACAAGGTGTGTGTGTGTGTGTGTGTGAGACAAGACCAAGGCTCTCACAAGGTGTGTGTGTGTGAGACAAGACCAAGGCTCTCACAAGGTGTGTGTGTGTGTGTGAAACAAGACCAAGGCTCTCACAAGGTGTGTATGTGTGAGACAAGACCAAGGCTCTCACAAGGTGTGTGAGACAAGACCAAGGCTCTCACAAGGTGTGTGTTAGACAAGACCAAGGCTCTCACAAGGTGTGTGCGTGTGTGACAAGACCAAGGCTCTCACAAGGTGTGTGTGTGTGTGTGTGTGTGTGTGTGTGTGTGTGTGTGTGTGTGTGTGTGTGTGTGTGTGTGTGTGTGTGAGACAAGACCAAGGCTCTCACAAGGTGTGAGAGACAAGACCAAGGCTCTCACAAGGTTGTGTGTGTGTGTGTGTGTGTGTGTGTGTGTGTGTGTGTGTGTGTGTGTCTGTGTCTGTGTGTGTGTGTGTGTGTGTGAGACAAGACCAAGGCTCTCACAAGGTGTGTGTGTGTGAGGCAAGACCAAGGCTCTCACAAGGTGTGTGTGTGTGTGTGTGTGTGTGTGTGTGTGTGTGTGTGTGTGTGTGTGTGTGTGTGTGTGTGTGTGTGAGACACGACCAAGGCTCTCACATGGTGTGTGTGTGAGACAAGACCAAGGCTCTCACAAGGTGTGTGTGTGTGTGTGTGTGTGTGTGAGAGAGAGAGAGAGAGAGACACAAGACCAAGGCTCTCACAATGTGTGTGTGTGTGACAGAAGACCAGGTCTCTCACAAGGTGTGTGTTTGACAAGACCAAGGCTCTTACAAGGTGTGTGTGTGTGAGAGAGACAAGACCAAGGCTCTCACAAGGTGTGTGTGTGTGAGACGAGACCAAGGCTCTCACAATGTGTGTGTGTGTGACAAGACCAGGTCTCTCACAAGGTGTGTGTGTGAGACAAGACCAGGTCTCTCACAAGGTGTGTGTGTGAGACAAGACCAAGGCTCTCACAAGGTGTGTGTGTGTGAGACAAGACCAAGGCTCTCACAAGGTGTGTGTGTGTGTGTGTGAGACAAGACCAAGGCTCTCACAAGGTGTGTGTGTGTGAGACAAGACCAAGGCTCTCACAAGGTGTGTGTGTGTGTGTGTGAAACAAGACCAAGGCTCTCACAAGGTGTGTATGTGTGAGACAAGACCAAGGCTCTCACAAGGTGTGTGAGACAAGACCAAGGCTCTCACAAGGTGTGTATGTGTGAGACAAGACCAAGGCTCTCACAAGGTGTGTGAGACAAGACCAAGGCTCTCACAAGGTGTGTGTTAGACAAGACCAAGGCTCTCACGAGGTGTGTGCGTGTGTGACAAGACCAAGGCTCTCACAAGGTGTGTGTGTGTGAGACAAGACCAAGGCTCTCACAAGATGTGTATGTGTGAGACAAGACCAAGGCTCTCACAAGGTGTGTGTGTGTGTGTGAGACAAGACCAAGGCTCTCACAAGGTGTATGTGTGTGTGAGACAAGACCAAGGCTCTCTCAAGATGTGTGTGAGACAAGACCAAGGCTCTCACAAGGTGTGAGAGACAAGACCAAGGCTCTCACAAGGTGTGTGTGTGAGACAAGACCAAGACTCTCACAAGGTGTGTGTGTGTGAGACAAGACCAAGGCTCTCACAAGGTGTGTGTGTGAGACAAGACAAAGGCTCTCACAAGGTGTGTGAGACAAGACCAAGGCTCTCACAAGGTGTGTGAGACAAGACCAAGGCTCTCACAAGGTGTGTGTGTGTGAGACAAGACCAAGACTCTCACAAGGTGTGTGTGTGAGACAAGACCACGGCTCTCACAAGGTGTGTGTGTGTGTGTGAGACAAGACCAAGGCTCTCACAAGGTGTATGTGTGTGTGAGACAAGACCAAGGCTCTCACAAGGTGTGTGACAAGACCAAGGCTCTCACAAGGTGTGTGAGACAAGACCAAGACTCTCACAAGGTGTGTGTGTGAGACAAGACCAAGGCTCTCACAAGGTGTGTGTGTGTGAGACAAGACCAAGGCTCTCACAAGGTGTGTGTGTGTGTGTGTGAGACAAGACCAAGACTCTCACAAGGTGTGTGTGTGTGTGTGTGTGAGATAAGACCAAGGCTCTCACAAGGTGTGTGTGTGTGAGATAAGACCAAGGCTCTCACAAGGTGTGTGACAAGACCAAGGCTCTCACAAGGTGTGTGAGACAAGACCAAGGCTCTCACAAGGTGTGTGTGTGTGTGTCTGTGTGTGTGAGACAAGACCAAGGCTCTCACAAGGTGTGTGTGTGTGTGTGTGTGTGTGTGTGTGTGTGTGTGTGTGTGTGTGTGTGTGTGTGTGTGACAACACCAAGGCTCTCACAAGGTATGTGTGACAAGACCAAGGTTCTCACAAGGTGTGAGAGACAAGACCAAGGCTCTCACAAGGTTGTGTGTGTGTGTGTGTGTGTGTGTGAGACAAGACCAAGGCTCTCACAAGGTGTGTGTGTGTGAGGCAAGACCAAGGCTCTCACAATGTGTGTGTGTGTGTGTGTGTGTGAGACAAGACCAAGGCTCTCACAAGGTGTGTGTGTGAGACAAGACCAAGGCTCTCACAAGGTGTGTGTGTGTGTGTGTGTGTGTGTGTGTGTGAGAGAGAGACACAAGACCAAGGCTCTCACAATGTGTGTGTGTGTGAGAGAAGACCAGGTCTCTCACAAGGTGTGTGAGACAAGACCAGGTCTCTCACAAGGTGTGTGTGTGAGACAAGACCAAGGCTCTCACAAGGTGTGTGTGTGTGAGAGACAAGACCAAGGCTCTCACAAGGTGTGTGTGTGTGAGACGAGACCAAGGCTCTCACAAGGTGTGTGTGTTTGACAAGACCAAGGCTCTCACAAGGTGTGTGAGACAAGACCGAGGCTCTCACAAGGTGTGTGTGTCTGAGTGTGAGACAAGACCAAGGCTCTCACAATGTGTGTGTGTGTGTGACAAGACCAAGGCTCTCACAAGGTGTGTGAGACAAGACCAAGGCTCTCACAAGGTGTGTGTGTGTGAGACAAGACCATGGCTCTCACAAGGTGTGTGTGTGTGAGACAAGACCAAGGCTCTCACAAGGTGTGTGTGTGTGAGACAAGACCAAGGCTCTCACAAGGTGTGTGTGTGTGTGTGAGACAAGACCAAGGCTCTCACAAGGTGTGTGTGTGAGACAAGACCAAGGCTCTCACAAGGTGTGTGTGTGTGAGACAAGACCAAGGCTCTCACAAGGTGTGTGAGACATGACCAAGGCTCTCACAAGGTGTGTGTGAGACAAGACCAAGGCTCTCACAAGGTGTGTGTGTGTGAGACAAGACCAAGGCTCTCACAAGGTGTGTGTGTGTGTGTGAGATAAGACCAAGGCTCTCACAAGGTGTGTGTGTGTGTGAGATAAGTCCAAGGCTCTCACAAGGTGTGTGAGATAAGACCAAGGCTCTCACAAGGTGTGTATGTGAGACAAGACCAAGGCTCTCACAAGGTGTGTGTGTGAGACAAGACCAAGGCTCTCACAAGGTGTGTGTGTGTGTGTGTGTGTGAGACAAGACCAAGGCTCTTACAAGGTGTGTGAGACAAGACCAAGGCTCTCACAAGGTGTGTATGTGTGAGACAAGACCAAGGCTCTCACAAGGTGTGTGTGTGTGTGAGACAAGACCAAGGCTCTCACAAGCTGTGTATGTGTGAGACAAGACCAAGGCTCTCACAAGGTGTGTGTGTGTGAGACAAGACCAAGGCTCTCACAAGGTGTGTATGTGTGAGACAAGACCAAGGCTCTCACAAGGTGTGTGTGTGTGAGAGACAAGACCAAGGCTCTCACAAGTGTGTGTGTGTGAGACAAGACCAAGGCTCTCACAAGGTGTGTGTGTGTGAGACAAGACCAAGGCTCTCACAAGGTGTGTGTGTGTGTGAGACAAGACAAAGGCTCTCACAAGGTGTGTGAGACAAGACCAAGGCTCTCACAAGGTGTGTGTGGGAGACAAGACCAAGGCTCTCACAAGATGTGTGTGTGAGACAAGACCAAGGCTCTCACCAGGTGTGTGTGTGAGACAAGACCAAGGCTCTCACAAGGTGTGTGAGACAAGACCAAGGCTCTCACACGGTGTGTGTGTGTGTGTGTGTGTGTGTGTGTGTGTGTGTGTGTGTGTGAGATAAGACCAAGGCTTTCACAAGGTGTGTGTGTGTGTGTGAGACAAGACCAAGGCTCTCACAAGGTGTGTGTGTGAGACAAGACCAAGGCTCTCACAAGGTGTGTATGTGTGAGACAAGACCAAGGCTCTCACAAGGTGTGTGTGTGTGTGAGACAAGACCAAGGCTCTCACAAGGTGTGTGTATGTGAGACAACACCAAGGCTCTCACAAGGTGTGTGTGTGAGACAAGACCAAGGCTCTCACAAGGTGTGTGTGTGTGAGACAAGACCAAGGCTCTCACAAGGTGTGTGTGTGTGTGAGACAAGAGCAAGGCTCTCACAAGGTGTGTGTATGTGAGACAACACCAAGGCTCTCACAAGGTGTGTGTGTGTGTGTGTGAGACAAGACCAAGGCTCTCACAAGGTGTGTGTGTGTGTGAGACAAGACCAAGGCTCTCACAAGGTGTGTGTGTGCGAGACAAGACCAAGGCTCTCACAAGGTGTGTGTGTGTGTGTGTGTGTGACAAGACCAAGGCTCTTACAAGGTGTGTGAGACAAGACCAAGGCTCTCACAAGGTGTGTGTGTGTGAGACAAGACCAAGGCTCTCACAAGGTGTGTGAGACAAGACCAAGGCTCTCACAAGGTGTGTGAGACAAGACCAAGGCTCTCACAAGGTGTGTGAGACAAGACCAAGGCTCTCACAAGGTGTGTGTGTGAGACAAGACCAAGGCTCTCACAAGGTGTGTGTGTGAGACAAGACCAAGGCTCTCACAAGGTGTGTGTGTGAGACAAGACCAAGGCTCTCACAAGGTGTGTGTGTGAGACAAGACCAAGGCTCTCACAAGGTGTGTGTGTGAGACAAGACCAAGGCTCTCACAAGGTGTGTGTGTGAGACAAGACCAAGGCTCTCACAAGGTGTGTGAGACAAGACCAAGGCTCTCACAAGGTGTGTGTGTGAGACAAGACCAAGGCTCTCACAAGGTGTGTGTGTGAGACAAGACCAAGGCTCTCACAAGGTGTGTGAGACAAGACCAAGGCTCTCACAAGGTGTGTGAGACAAGACCAAGGCTCTCACAAGGTGTGTGAGACAAGACCAAGGCTCTCACAAGGTGTGTGAGACAAGACCAAGGCTCTCACAAGGTGTGTGTGTGAGACAAGACCAAGGCTCTCACAAGGTGTGTGAGACAAGACCAAGGCTCTCACAAGGTGTGTGTGTGTGTGTGTGAGACAAGACCAAGGCTCTCACAAGGTGTGTGAGACAAGACCAAGGCTCTCACAAGGTGTGTGAGACAAGACCAAGGCTCTCACAAGGTGTGTGTGTGTGTGAGATAAGACCAAGGCTCTCACAAGGTGTGTGTGTGTGTGTGAGACAAGACCAAGGCTCTCACAAGGTGTGTGTGTGAGACAAGACCAAGGCTTTCACAAGGTGTGTATGTGTGAGACAAGACCAAGGCTCTCACAAGGTGTGTGTGTGTGTGAGACAAGACCAAGGCTCTCACAAGGTGTGTGTGTGTGTGAGACAAGACCAAGGCTCTCACAAGGTGTGTGAGACAAGACCAAGGCTCTCACAAGGTGTGTGAGACAAGACCAAGGCTCTCACAAGGTGTGTGTGTGTGTGAGATAAGACCAAGGCTCTCACAAGGTGTGTGTGTGTGTGTGAGACAAGACCAAGGCTCTCACAAGGTGTGTGTGTGAGACAAGACCAAGGCTCTCACAAGGTGTGTGTGTGTGTGAGACAAGACCAAGGCTCTCACAAGGTGTGTGTATGTGAGACAACACCAAGGCTCTCACAAGGTGTGTGTGTGTGTGTGAGACAAGACCAAGGCTCTCACAAGGTGTGTGTGTGTGAGACAAGACCAAGGCTCTCACAAGGTGTATGTATGTGAGACAACACCAAGGCTCTCACAAGGTGTGTGTGTGTGAGACAAGACCAAGGCTCTCACAAGGTGTGTGTGTGCGAGACAAGACCAAGGCTCTCACAAGGTGTGTGTGACAAGACCAAGGCTCTTACAAGGTGTGTGAGACAAGACCAAGGCTCTCACAAGGTGTGTGTGTGTGAGACAAGACCAAGGCTCTCACAAGGTGTGTGTGTGAGACAAGACCAAGGCTCTCACAAGGTGTGTGTGTGAGACAAGACCAAGGCTCTCACAAGGTGTGTGTGTGAGACAAGACCAAGGCTCTCACAAGGTGTGTGTGTGAGACAAGACCAAGGCTCTCACAAGGTGTGTGAGACAAGACCAAGGCTCTCACAAGGTGTGTGTGTGTGTGAGACAAGACCAAGGCTCTCACAAGGTGTGTGAGACATTGCCTGTTCAACATACAAATAATGAGAACATGTCTGTCTTCGGACTTCCAATACAATGTCTCCCTTCTGCTGACTGGTAGCGTGTCACAGGTGGAGACCCGAGGCCAGTTTGTTATTAATTGATGTTATGAACATTAGTGGTCGTGGCCTCGGCTGCCTTCACGTGAGTGGTTGTGGCCTCGGCTGCCTTCACGTGAGTGGTCGTGGCCTCGGCTGCCTTCACGTGAGTGGTCGTGGCCTCGGCTGCCTTCACGTGAGTGGTCGTGGCCTCGGCTGCCTTCACGTGAGTGGTCGTGGCCTCGGTGCCTTCACGTGAGTGGTCGTGGCCTCGGCTGCCTTCACGTGAGTGGTCGTGGCCTCGGCTGCCTTCACGTGAGTGGACGTGGCCTCGGCTGCCTTCACGTGAGTGGTCGTGGCCTCGGCTGCCTTCACGTGAGTGGACGTGGCCTCGGCTGCCTTCACGTGAGTGGTCGTGGCCTCGGCTGCTTTCACGTGAGTGGACGTGGCCTCGGCCGCCTTCACGTGAGTGGACGTGGCCTCGGCTGCCTTCACATGAGTGGACGTGGCCTCGGCTGCCTTCACGTGAGTGGTCGTGGCCTCGGCTGCTTTCACGTGAGTGGACGTGGCCTCGGCTGCCTTCACGTGAGTGGACGTGGCCTCGGCTGCCTTCACGTGAGTGGACGTGGCCTCGGCTGCCTTCACGTGAGTGGTCGTGGCCTCGGCTGCTTTCACGTGAGTGGACGTGGCCTCGGCTTCCTTCACGTGAGTGGACGTGGCCTCGGCTGCCTTCACGTGAGTGGTCGTGGCCTCGGCTGCTTTCACGTGAGTGGACGTGGCCTCGGCTGCTTTCACGTGAGTGGACGTGGCCTCGGCTGCCTTCACGTGAGTGGACGTGTCCTCGGCTGCCTTCACGTGAGTGGACATGGCCTCGGCTGCCTTCACGTGAGTGGACGTGGCCTCGGCTGCCTTCACGTGAGTGGACGTGGCCTCGGCTGCCTTCACGTGAGTGGACGTGGCCTCGGCTGCCTTCACGTGAGTGGACGTGTCCTCGGCTGCCTTCTCGTGAGTGGACGTAGCCTCGGCTGCCTTCACGTGAGTGGACGTGGCCTCGGCTGCCTTCTCGTGAGTGGACGTGGCCTCGGCTGCCTTCACGTGAGTGGACGTGTCCTCGGCTGCCTTCACGTGAGTGGACGTGTCCTCGGCTGCCTTCACGTGAGTGGTCGTAGCCTCGGCTGCCTTCAACGTGTTAATAAGATAAAGAATAATTAGATTCACGACTAGTTAAGGACATACTGTGAGGAGGAGGAGGAGGAAGGCTCAGAAGTTGATGTACCTCTTCCTGGACGAGGTGGGGATGCCCCAGGAAATGCTAGGAGCTTGAGAGTATAAACTGAGCAAGAGAAGGCGGTGTGGACTAGTCAGCATCCTGCAAGACGGTGACGTCACACCCAGAAGACGCCGACTGGCAGCCACTCGTCCCTTCACTTCTGAGCACGAGAAGGGGCTGACATCCTGTCTGTGCTCCCGTTCTTACCTGGGCTTGTTTCCACTTTGACACTTGTGAGAAGGCCTCGAACTAAGAATAGTTTAGGCCGAGACTCCCAGCATGAATGGGGTCCAGGAGCTGGCCTCGTATGTAGACGGATTCGCCGTGATGGTGAGGATGATGTGCTGAGGATGTGTCACATCGCGGCGACCGGGAACTTGACCCACTGAGCGGTCGAGTTTTGTAACAAGGAAGGCGTTTTATAACCCAGGATGATCTGCGACGTCTCTAACTTTGTCACCACACCCAAACTGCCTCCGACTGGAAGTATGTAAACAAATCCCAGAGAACTCGCAGTCAGTGCAGTGTTGTCAAGCAATTTATACAATTGGAAGGTTCGTTATATTGGAGGGTCTCCTTGACCCTATGGTGTGTGTCTGGGTTTGATAGATTTTTACTTCACGAAGATGTCATTTAAGGATTTACCTCCACACCAAGCTACCATGGATATTTCTTGTGGGAATTTCTTCCATGATGGATGATTTCCGTGTGGCCTCCTTAGCTATCCCCAGCAGTTAATGAGTTATCTCCGGAGCTGCCCTGCAATTCCTGGAAAATAGAGGGATGAGAGGATTAGCCCCTCCTTAGTTGACTGTTGTTCCCTGTCTTGTAGTAATGAACATCTGGTTCGTTGTGCAAACTTTCTATATGTATCTTGTAGGATTTTATTGGGTATCCACTGTGTCTGAAAAAATCCCCTAGACACTAAAGAATACCCTCTAGTCTCTCGCCATCACTGACTATATTTTCAGTCGGAGTCCCAGGGAGTAGGAAGGTGTCTCACAGCAGAGACGACATAATTTTTCTTAACTTTCCATCGAAAGTTACGGCTCTGTACAGCCTCCCCAAAAATCCATAAAGACAGGTTAGAACAGGCTCATGGCCAGACTGACCAGTGTTGCGGGGCTGCCAAGCACCAACAAAACCTGTTAACCTCATCTGTACCGAGCTACTCACACAGCTATTAAACCTTCTCCCGGAACGACTAAAGGATACTACTGACTTCCTTGAATGCTTGCGGAACTATAGCGACCTTTTGCCTCAAGAAATGTGTGTATTTTCGCTTGATGCACTATCCTTGTACCCAAGTATTCCACAACGAGAAGCAGCATGGCAAGTGGCGACATTTTTTGACATGGCCACAAGATCATGCACGAACTTCAGGAGGCAGGTGTCTGGAAGCCCCGACCATAGAGCTCCTACAAGAGGCAATACTACATATCATAAGAGACACCATCAGGACTTTCCACGGGAAGACCTACACACAAATTAAAGGGATGGTGACTGGGGCATCTAGCAGCGTAGCCAACGCGGAAATATTTGTACACACACAACATGTGAAGCGGCCAGACAAGAGGACAGACCAGCGGCGGATCTACCAGCGCTACATAGATGATAGTTTTGGGGTAATGATGGGAGGCGAACACGATCTCACAGCTTTCTTCTCCTGGACAAATGGAGTCCAACTTAAGCTCCGTTTCACCCTAGAAATTAGTGAAACAGCACTGAACGTTTTGGACACGTTTATTTCGACAAACCCAGGATGATTCAAACAAGAATCTTTTACAAACCAACGAACACTCACTCACATCTCCACTACTCGTCATGCCAGCCACTGTCATTAACAAGGTCCTGCCCTACTCCCTGGGAACCTCACTAAAACAAATAGCGATGGGGAGAGACTGGGGGGGGGGGGGGGGTCCTCAAGCGTCTCTGGGATTTTTTCAGACACAGAGAATACTCTGGTAAAATCCTACAAGATGCAGTTATAAAGTTAGCACAAAGAACCAGATCTTCATTGGTTACAGCACAGGGAACAACAGCCAACTAAGGAGAGGCTAATCCTCTCATCCCTCTATATTCCAAGAATGGCCGGGCAGCTCCGGAGATAACTCCTTAACCTCTGGGGATATCTAAGGAGGCCACACGGAAATCATCAAGCATGGAAGAAATTCCTACAAGAAATATCCATGGTGCCTGACAGCTGAGTGGACAGCACTTCGGATCCTTAGTCCTGAGGTTCCGGGTTCGATCCCAGGTGGAGGCAGAAACAAATGTGCAAAAAGTATCTTCACTCTGATGCCCCTGTTCACCTAGCAGTAAATAGGTACCTGGGAGTTAGACAGCTGCTTCCTGGGGGTGTGTAACAAAAAGGAGGCCTGATCGAGAACCGGGCCGCAGGGATACTAAGCCCTGGAATCATCTCAGGACAACCTCAAGATGGTAGCTTAGAAACGAGGTAAATCCTTAAACGACATCTTGGTAAAATCAAAATTTCCCTGTAAATCCCTGTTCGAACGTTGTACCAACGTCGTAGTTTCGGTGTGTGTTTGGCGGCATTAGCTCTAGAAATTCCTCCATAAATTTCTTTTGGGTTTTTGAATGGTTTGCTGCCGGTGAGAGCTGACTATAACTAGATATTTTATATCTTCCAGCAGGTCATTAGTGAATGACTCTCAACATCTAACAAGATGATGTCAATAGGCAGAAAACTTAAGCTGGTATACAATGTTGTCCTCCGTTCCTTATTTCTGTAGCATCACTCACTGATTTTCCCAAAATTAATGTGAATATTTCTTCTTGCAGGAGGAGACTGGACTCACATTCCACCGACTTCCGGACTGATCAAAACAACGAGGGTGTGATCACTTGTGTTAGGTACGATTGTTAAAATTATATATTTTTATGTAATGTAATAGTGTCTCACAAACTTTATGATGTGAAATTCAATAATGTATTGACTGTAGAAGACGCTTTTCGACATGTTGGTACTCCTTATTTTAATTATACTGACACACCCACACCGAAAGAGAGAGAGAGAGAGAGAGAGAGAGAGAGAGAGAGAGAGAGAGAGAGAGAGAGAGAGAGAGAGAGAGAGAGAGAGAGAGTATTCACCGGTTATAGGTTACATGACTTACTATTTACAATACTTATAAAAGAGCATCTGCTGGAAACATTATGTACCTCACCTATGTGCCTACTCACTGAGTAGGCGAGTCCTACAAAATAACGGCACCTAACTTAATCCTACAAAATACCTTAACATTCCTCCCCTTTGAATTAAACCGCCTACAGGTTAAGTCTATCAGGCGGTTGTATGACTCTTCCAGATTTTCCCAACTGGGACTCTTGGGCCCGTTACATCTGGAGAACCTTCTTCTGAGTTACTAACAGCAGAGTCCCTAGTATTATCTGTATCCACATTACCCCTGTTGAGCCTTGCTCTGCCTTCCTGTCTCCTGCAGGTGTTACCCCCTTCATTATTAGCTTCAGCATCCCTATTTGCCTCATCCACACCCAATGGGACCTCAAAATTCCCAGTGACCCTTTGCATGGGTCACCCATTACCCATTACAAAATTCCTTGCATATACTGCATCTTCCTCTTTAAACAAAACTTCTTCTCCCTGAGCCAACTAATTGGCCGAGCTAGTTACAGATTTTTCTTGATCTAGATCTGTCTTTACTGCTACCATGTGCACGTTGAAGAACCTATTAAACAGTAATTCAGAAGGAGATTTACCAGTGACAGAATAAACAGCTTTTCTTTGATAATGCAAAAATCTTCAAAGCCTTGTACTAATAGTGGCTTCTGTAAATCGCTGTAACTCTTCTTTTAAGGCTCTCACTGCTCTCTCAGCCAGACCATTTGAAGAAGGATTATAGAGGGCAGGTGTTACAGGTTTAATACCAATCTTTCTAAAAAAAATCCTCCATTTCCTCAGAAACAAAATAAGAAGCATTATCTGACACAACCATGTCTGTCAATCCAAAATTATAAAATGTTTTCCTGAGCAATTCACAAGTTACAGATGATGTCATGGAATTACACACATGAACATCCATAAATTTTGTGTATGAATCCACCACCACCAGGTAATATTTGTTATCCATAGGTCCAGCATAATCTATATGAAGTCTAGACCAGGGTTTCCCAGTGTATGGCCAGGAAAGTACTGGGGCCTGGGGTTTCTGATAATTCTTAAAGCAAATGTGTCAATTTTTAGTAACTTCAGCAATATCTTGGTCCATTTTTGGCCACCAAACCCAACTTCTAGCTTCTTCTTTCATAGCATTTATGCCATTGTGGCCTAAATGTTCCAAAATCTTACATCTAAGTTCCAGAGGAACCCCCCATTCTATTCCCATATAAGAGTATATCCTGGTGAATACTAAGGTCAGCCTTTACCGCAGCATACTCTGACAATAATAAATTATCATTCCAGCCATATTTGAGATTCTTCCTCAACAGATTTAATTTGGGATCCCTACCAGTTGCCTTCCTAATAGTCTGGAATGAAATATCCTCAAAAGACATAGTTTTCACCAGGTTAACTTACTCCACTGGAATACTGGAATTAAACTCTTCTGTAACAGGCAATCTACTTAATGCTCAGCCACTACATTATCCTTGCCCGACTTTAATACCAAATCATACTCAAACCGTGAAAGTAGCAATGCCCATAGTTGAATTCTAGTATTATCATTAACAAGAATTTGTTTACCTCTACCAAATAATCTTAACAGGGGTTAGGATTTTTTTCTGTTCTAGCCTTCTGTTCTGTTCTAGAAGTCTGTTCTAGCAAGACATTTCCTACCCATCAGAAAATACCTCAGTTTTTTTTACAGCATATACCAAATCTAAGGCTTCTTTGTCTAATTGGTAATAATTCTTCTCTGCATGAGATAATTTCTTGCTAGCAAAACAGACTGCTTTTTCCTGGCATCTACTTCCTGTAATAATACTCATCCCACTCGTACTGGGCAAGCATCAATCTCCAGTTTTAAAGGAAGTTTACCAGTAAAATTAGTGAGCACTGGAGAATTTATCAATTCCTGCTTAATATTCCTGAAATCCTTCTCATTCGCTGCCCACCTAACTCTAGCCCCTTTTTTCAATAATTTATACAAGTCAGCTAATTTTGTTGAAAAGTTCTTCACGAACTTACAAAAAGTATGTCACCATGCCTTCAAAAGACTGTACTTCCCCACTGATGTTGGGGCTGGGGGGGGGGGGCTATATAGTAAATACGTTTTTGTGAGGAGTAAAGCCCTTACCTGAAATATGGTACCCCAGGTATTCAATGACATTGGTCTTCATTGCTGTTTCACCCGCATTAATCTTCACATTGTGCTCTTGCAGAAGATTCAAAACCTTTTCTAATCTTGTATCATACTCTTCCTCATTCTCCCCGCATACAATAATGTCATCTAAAAAGCTAGCAACACCCTCAATGTTTACTAACAAATGGGACATGAATCACTGAAAAATTTCTGGAGACGAGGAGAGTCCAAAAGGGACTTTTACGCTTAAATAACTCCTTATGAAAATTAATAACTAACAATTTCTGACACTCTGCATCTACAGGAGTTTGCAAGTAGGCATATTTCAGGTCAGTCTTAGAAAATTTTGTTCCCCTTGCAACCCAGGTACAACTCATCTATTTTTGGTAATGGGTATTTTTACAATGGATTAGGTTATTTAATTCTTTAAATATCTGCACAGATTATCATGGATTTTGCGGTCTGCCTTCAACACTGGTACAGTTGAGGATGCCCATTCACTATGTGGAATTGGCTCTAACATATACGATACGATAATTGGCATTATCGTATGCACTTAATGATTTTCCACATGTTTAACATTTAATTGTAACGTATCTGCCCACTCTCTAGACAGTGTTGACACTGCAGCACCAGTGTCCAATTTCAAGGGAACTAACTTCCCATCAATTACAAAAATTCACCACTTGTGACTTCACAGAACATACCTTCCTTTCCTTTCTCCGAATATTGTCTGCTTTCCTCACCTGCAGCTTCTTCAGACGGTTTACCTTCCTTTACTGTCTTGACCACAGTACCATTACCTCTTCTTCCTGCATTCCCTGGTCGTATCCTCTCCAAGACTTAGCTATTTGTTTTCAAGTTTTCTCTTCACACTTTTCTCAAGTGCCCTTTCTTGTCACAAAAGTTCCATATGTAGTCCTTAAACTTGAAGTAGCCACTACTGTATTTGTACTGTAACGTTTCTATTGTTACGTAAAGCATGGTGACAAATAAACACAGACACTAAGATACTATATATATATTTGCTCGAATATACAGAAGTACACAGGTGATACTTTGGTGTGAGTTGAGCGCACTGAGCGTCGGTACAGTATCTCGCAAGTGTCTGCTCTAGACCACACTTGAAAGTAGACTAGTTAATGTTTGTTATTCTGCTGCTTATATGCTCGGGCAACACCTCACCGTGTTGCCCGTGCAACGCCTCACCTCATTCATCTCCAAAGGTTGACAGGAATATTAACAATGCATTTGGAGCGAGTATATTATTGGGATAATCTACTCGCTACAGTACCAAGAGTGTGATCTGTAGAATTACTCAAAGCTACCCAAAGTCACCACAAGCTACTCAGAGCCAGCTAGTATTACATAAGTAATGAAGAAATATGGTATATTTACTATAAAGTTGGTGCTGAGTGCAGAACATGATCAAACCTATTCTTACTCTGAAATAATCTAATTTCATAACGAAATTAAAAGTAAATATGTTGCAGGTGACGCCATAGGAAGTCGCCGGTCCAAGCGACAATGTTGTTGATTGACTTATGCAAGATATATGGTTGCCTGGAGAGTGTTTGCTGGCGTATCAGCCTCCTGAACACAGTGATCCAGTCGTCGCACATCTCTGCTCAAATTGTCGCAAATTTAAGTGGTGATATAAACAAGAAGAATGCGTATTTATAATAATATCGGTGTATACTGGCAGCAGGTTTTCATTTATACATGTCTCACTGAATATGACTGCATATTCTGTATTGATTATTTTCTGTTTTAAGGCTTCTATCCCTCTGACTAGTGCTCTTGCATCCGGGTTTAATTGGAAGAGGAGTTCTCCAAAAGTCATGTTCGTTCAAGGTGAAGAAAAAAAGAAATAAATAACTGAAGAATGTATTACACTTATTATAAAATTTACACAACATTTTGAACCAACATGGTTCATTCTCAAGTGATGTTACAGTACAGGAAATTTATATTTATACTATTAGTGGATCAGGTGAATACAAGTGGATCGAACAATGGGGTCAGGTGTGAACAAATGGATTGAACAATGAGTAAACATTTCGCAGAGGCTCAAAGCAGTCATAGAACGACAACTGGAAACCATCTCAAGACCTTCAACGACTCATATCTTCACAGACGGATCAGTTGATCAAGAAAGAGGTTCTGCTGGGGCAGCAGTTTACACTACCAACCATGAAGCTTACTGGAGCATGAGTAGTGGGTGCTCAACATTGCAAACAGAATTATATGCCCTGAAGGAGGCATTCACTAATAAAGAGGTTCCTGTTTT
The DNA here is from genome assembly GCF_040958095.1 of Procambarus clarkii. NCBI lineage: Eukaryota > Metazoa > Arthropoda > Malacostraca > Decapoda > Cambaridae > Procambarus > Procambarus clarkii. Next base: position 129,916 of record NW_027189183.1, on the reverse strand, counting down.
TTTATTAGTACATCCAAGAATGGCAGACTGTTATTTTCACTATTTTCATTTGTAAATAGGAGGACTGACTCTAGATGGCTTTTTAGATCAATTAGTTCATCTGAGTCTTTTACTATGACGAATATGCCATCTACATAACGGCAGTATTCAATTGGTGTTTACCTACTACTGAAGACTGTCTTCGATAGTTCCCATGTAAAAATTAGCGAATAACACTCCTAAGGGGAGCCCATTGCTACTCCGTCTATTTGTAGATACATGTTACCTTGCGGACTGATGAAAGATGTCCTGTACCATGTCTATGGTGGTGTCGACTGGGACGTTGGCAAATAGGGATTCGGCATCCAGGGAAGCAATAATTTCATCGGGCTGTGTGGTTTTGATTAATTCTAGGAAATCTGCTGATTGTAGACTGTAATTGCCTGTAGTGTATGGAGGTAGGAGTTCGTTAAGCCTTTTTGCCAGGTGATAGGTTGGAGTTGGTATTTGGCTGATTATTGGGCGTAGTGGGTTACCTGTTACCTAGTAATAGTTTTGTTCACTTTGTGTTTAAGGTCTTCCACAGGTTCCTTGTGATTCGTTGAAATGTAGTGTCATCACTGAGGATGTCGCTGATTTTATTCATGTATTCTTGGGTAGTAATCATCACATATGCTGCTGTCTTGTCAGCTTCTCTTATTGTTACATCGTCCAGATTTTTTAGTTGTTTTGCTGCTTCGTTGATAATATAATAATATCCTGCATAAATAGCCATAAAACATTTAATCTTTATTAAAAAAACGTGACTTGAAGTTAAATAAACTTCATAGGACAATAGTTTTGTTATATAGATACTAACGTTATTCATTGGTATTTGTTCACTACTTAAACTACCCATGTCTTTTTCGCTCATAAAACACCAAACCCTACATGCTCTCTGATATATTGCTTAATTAATTAATTAATTAATTAACAGAGATTCACAAATAAAGATTATATTTGTATATGTTATCAGAGTGGTAGAGATAAAATAGTTTTTGTGAATCCATCACAGAGATGGATTCATCTTATTAGATAGGAAAGATATTTATATTTTGAACAAGGTTTTTGGCCAGCGCTCTCCCTATCAATGGGAACTACGACCTTTAGAAGATCAATGTTAACTTAAAAAACTTCTTGATACTGTAATAAATGAAGTTTTCTATGTCATCATAAAGACAGAAATATAAGCTGCATGTTAATACTTTTGTATAAATATATATTTATTTATTTATTTATATATATATATATGTATTGTGACGATAATCTCCTTCAAGAGATTGAGCCTGCTCTTCCCTCCATAATTACGTCTTCACAATTATATAAAAAGACTATGGAAGAAATGTCCAACAACGACAACAACACCAGCAAGGCTTGCCAGGGTGAGCAGAAACGTATGCAGCCAGCCACCTGTTCGAACTCCAACCACCAAACTACCGTTGATCGCTACGGCTCCGCTGATTGGTCGCCGGTCTGGCTGCACCTGCCTCGCCCCCCCCAATACTACCTGATGTCTGGGGTCGCCCCAACATCAGTCCTCAGAATGTTCAGTGCTTTCGTAGCCAGCACTCCTCCCAGCTAGACGTTAGCGTGTACTGAGAGAGGTGGTGGCTTTAAGCCAATATTCCAGCACCTCCCACTTACCTTTGTGTTGCACTTCTTGTTATTTTGCCTTAACGTAACTTTTCATTGTGTCATTTAAGTATTCTTATTATTTTGATTGATTGATTTTATTATAAGAATTTGTTTGTGCATTATTTTCATGTTTTGATTTATTTAACGTAATTAAAATTTCATTGTTAAAGTTTACTTGTGTTTTGTGTGTCTTCTCCTTACCTTACCACAGACGAAGTTCCAGTTTTTCTATTTTTTTTTATAACTATGTGACGAGGCCATACCCCTAGCCTTAAACAGCCGAACACCAACGCGTTACCGTCACAAGTTATATGGGGGCCTGTCCTAGGAGCTTCACTCAGGTACTGGTGCCAAGTGGTAATTTATGGTAAGCGTATTTAACTTTGTTAACGTAGCTTTACTATTTTTCATTCAATTTCATTTTTTATAAGGTGCGGAGTATTGTGCATTACGAGAGTAACATATAGTGAAGGTGAGACAACTTTGGATTACGTGGTGACTGTAGGCCTCAGTCATACTCTTAATTGGTCATCTCTCCCTCCTTGTTATTACTCGTATTTACCATCTATGTCCCTTGAATATTTCTCATTCTGACAGATCATCATATTGGTACCCTGGTACTGTGGTCTGCCCCGGGTCAAGAGTACCCAATCTTCTGCAATCTGACTGTAGGAGGACAAAGAGGGCCATAGTTCCTCTAGCTCGAACTTTAGTTGCTGAATTGGGACCTCAGCAGCAGTTCTCGTCACCAGTTGACACCTCGCACCCCTACACGTCAGTCAGAGATGATGATACATACAACGGTAGGGAATTAGCTTATTTTTTCAGAGCACAAAAGTTCGCTAATTCTGTAAGTATCATATTAAATTCAGTGGGAAAAACTTGCTTTATGTCCTATAGAGACTTGGCAAGGTATGCCTACATCCTTGGACTACCAATTTTACTTTTGAAGCATTTAACTGTTTCATTTGTTTTCGAAACTTTGTTTCATTTGTTAGTAGGATTTTCTTGCCCTTATTCTCTTACATGAGTACCGGGTACAAGATTTCCTGCGCCCTTGATTTAATTTAATCATTTAATATCTTTCACTTAACGTTAATTGTTAAAGATCACACAGGATAGGTGCCAGTTGCCACGTTGTCCTGTTTCTGACATTTCATTATTGAACATTCGTGTACCTTTATTTGCTAATTTCACCATGTTTCGTCTCCAAGCTTTCCGTGCAAATCCAGCAGGTGAAATAGGGACTTTAAGTCGTGCCAAGAGGACTGAATTACAAACTCTTGCACATGAGTATCAACTAGAAGTTCCCTACCAAGCCAACAAAAATGACCTACACAACCTGTTGCTGGATTACTATTTAGAGCAAGGTAAGATAGACTCTGAAACTCATGAAACTTACTATATTGCAGATAAAACTGATTTGGCAACGCTGAAACTCAAACTAGAGCTGGCCAAGATTGAACGTGAGCAGCAAAGGGAAGCCCTCGAACAACAAGAACGAGCTGCTGCCATACGAAGAGAAGAACAAGAACGCGAAGCTGCTTTGAGGAGAGACGAACAAGAACGCGAAGCTGCTTTGAGGAGGGAAGAACAAGAACGAGAAATCACCCTCAGAGAACGTGAAGCTGCTTTGAGGAGAGAAGAACACGAACGCGAGGTCGCATTACTCCGTGAACGTGAAAGAGTACAGCTTGAAACCAAACAACGCGAGTTGGAAATACAACGCGAACATGACAAGCAACAAGCGACTCTGGCTCTAGAGTGTCGTCAACGCGAAATCTCCTTGGAAACTTCACACTTCACCCAACGCCAGCAAGCTACTGCCAATCTTCCCGTCAGTTTTAATATATCACATGCAAGTAAGTTAATGCCATCCTTTGTAGAAGCAGAAGTTGATGTTTTTTTCACCACCTTTGAAACCCTTGCTAATCAACTCAGTTGGCCTGTCAACCAATGGGCCACACTTCTCAGAGTCCATCTTACAGGTAGAGCTGCAGTCACACTCAGTACTTTGGCGTCTGAGAATGACTACTACACTCTGAAACAAGCAGTGTTGGACGCCTACCTCCTCTCTACTGAAAGTTATAGAAGGAAATTCCGTGACCACCTGAAGGCAAGTACCACTACCTTCCTCGAGTTTGCTAACACGAAACGGAGGTATTTCATGAAATGGCTGGAAGCAGCACATGTCTCTACTTTTGCAGAACTCGTCAACCTGATGCTTGTTGAAGAATTCTTGAGACGTGTGCCACCTCCTGTCCGCCTCTACTTAGCAGATAAAGAAGAAACCGACTACCTGAAGTGTGCTAAGTCGGCTGACACTTACAGCCTCATCCACCGGCTGACACCTGAACCATCCTCCAGTAAGAAGTCGTGGTACAGTTACGAGAAGGTGAGCCCCGATCAAGCTGGTTCACAACTGTACTGCAAGTATTGTAGACTCTATGGACATACCATAGACAAGTGTGGTAAGTCTCAATACAAGGGAACCACTGACCAACAACGACCCAAACCAACTCCTCCTAAGTCCGGTAAGCCTGTGATGAATGTTGGTGTTGATGTTAATGATCTTTCTCTTTTCAGTAACCACCTGTATACTGGAACTGTCTCTGCCAACGGTTCAAATCCGGAGGGACGTTTCAAATTGAAGATCTTGAGGGACACAGCGGCTCTACAATCGATCATCTTGAAGTCGGCTGTGCCCAACATAGTCTACACCGGGGAAACAGTCTTCATCACTGACCTCACTGCTACCACTCCATACCCTCTCGCCAGAGTCCACCTGGATTGTCCCTACGTGAACGGGGAAGTCCAAGTCGCCGTCAGGGAAAAGCCTTTTCCCATGCCTGGAGTGCAACTTCTCCTAGGCAACGACTTGGCAGAAGACCTGCAACCGACCAACCTGATCGTCATGGACAAACCCCAGGTGTGTAACTCTGTGCCAAGTAACCCTATTCTTGAGTATGTTCCAGCAGAGGTTCAAGAGAGTGAAGTTTCTCCTCCGGTTCTCGTGACCACCCGTGCGCAAGCCGCACGTCCACAGCCAGCTGACTCTACTGCTACCGCTGTCCCTCAAGACCCTCAGAAACTACCCCCGCATCTGACCAAGTTGGAGTTCCGTAAGTTGCAGAGGGAAGATCTTACTTTAACACCATTGTTTTTCCAGGCTGAGACTCAACCCGACAGTATTCCTGGGTTCTTCCTAGAGAACGACTTGCTCTACCGCAGATATAGACCCAGTAAACTGAAGGAGGAGGACGATTGGGCCAACACCGAACAACTTGTGATTCCCACCAGCCTGCGGCCCACTATTCTACACCTGGCCCACGGAGCATTCTCCCACTACGGCTTCAACAAGACTTACCATGGGATTCGCCAAGACTACTACTGGCCAGGTATGGTAAATAACGTCAAACAGTACGTAAAACAGTGTCATACATGTCAGATGGCAGGCAAACCGAACGTCTCCATTCCCAGAGCACCACTGATTCCCATACAGGTGCCTGCGGAACCTTTCCACAGACTCATAATAGACTGTGTTGGTCCTTTACCTCGGACCAGTTCAGGTAACGCCTACATCCTAACCATCCTGTGTCCTACCACCAGATTTCCCATAGCAGTTCCAGTGAAGAACATCACGGCTGCTACGGTTATCAAACATCTATTGAAGATCTTCACTCAATACGGATTTCCCAGGGAGATTCAAAGTGACTGTGGCACCAACTTCACCAGTGATCTCTTCAAAAGGACACTGGAGGAGTTCAACATCAAACAGGTATTGTCCAGCCCCTATCATCCTGCTTCACAGGGTTCTCTTGAACGTAGTCATCAGACCATCAAAGCACTCTTGAAAAAGTTTTGTAGTGAAACCTCAAAGGATTGGGATAAGCAGATTGACCTAATAATGTGTATTTTCAGAAGTCTCCCCAATGAGTCCCTAGGAGTATCTCCTTATGAGATGCTCTACGGCCGTAAGTGCCGTACTCCCCTTAAGGCTTTCAAAGACTCTCTCAGAGATGCCACCTTCAGTGAGCATCAGAATGTGCCCCAGTTTCTTCAAAACCTTCAACACATTCTAGAGAGAGTCCACCGCTTTGCTCATGATAATCTATTGAAAGCCCAGGTGAGAATGAAGACTCATTACGACCAGACCAGCAAAGTAAGAAAATTCAAGCCGGGAGACTTCGTCCTTGCCTATTTTCCTATCCCAGGTTCACCTTTACAAAACAAATTTTCAGGACCCTACTGCGTCAAAGAGTGCAGAAACAACAACACATACGTCATAGAGACTCCAGATAGGCGGCGGAAGACCCAGCTGTGCCACGTCAACCTCCTGAAGCAATATAATGGTACTCCTCCCACTGTCTTGACTAACTATTCCACATTCACAGAACCCTACATCCACAGTGAGACCTTCCCAGCTTCTCCTCCCGAAAGCACTGACAAGGAGTCAGCGCTTTCTAATTCCGAAATCCTTAATGATCTTCCCAAATACTTTCAGGATAATCATAGTGCACCTCTCGTCAAGATCTTCAGAGAACATCAAGAGTTGTTCCGAGATGATCCCCAAGAGTGTAATGTTACCCAGCACGACATCCAACTGCTCCCCGACACCCGGCCGATTCGTCAACCCTTCTACCGAATCAGCCCGAGCAAGAAGGAAGTCATGCGTGCTGAGGTGCAATACCTCTTGGATCATGGACTGGCTACACCTTGTGAGTCCCCCTGGGCCTCACCCTGTATCTTGGTGCCCAAACCCCAAGGTAAGGTGCGGTTGTGCACTGACTATCGAAAACTGAACTCTGTCACTGTCAAGGATGCTTACCCCTTGCCAAGGATAGATGACATCCTTGATGCCATTGGTAGTGCCCAGTACTTGTCCCAAGTGGACTTGCTTAAGGGGTACTATCAAGTGTGTCTAACGGAGCGCGCTAAAGAGATATCTGCCTTCATCACTCCTTTTGGACTTTTCAGATATGAACGCCTTCCTTTCGGACTATGTAATGCCCCGGCCACCTTTCAAAGAGCTGTCAACCGTGTCATCCAGGGCTTGGATAACACATACGCCTACCTGGACGATATCGTCGTAGCCTCCAACTCCTGGAGTGAACATCTGCTCCAGCTGCGACGTCTGTTCTCCAAGCTCCTGACAGCCGGCCTCACCATCAACCTGGGCAAGTCCACTTTCGCGAAAGGTAAAGTGCGTTATCTGGGTCATGTTATTGGGAGTGGCAGCATAGCTCCGTTAGACTCACACACTCAAGCCATCCTACAGTATCCACAGCCTACCACCAGGAAGCAGCTCCTGCGCTTCCTTGGTCTTGCCTCTTACTACCGTAGGTTTGTGAGGAATTTCAGTACAGTCGCCACACCTCTAATTCTATTAACCAGTCCCAAGCAACGGTATAATTGGACCATACAGCAAACCGTTGCTTTTGAACAACTCAAATTCCTCCTCTGTTCTAACCCCATTCTCGCCTCTCCAGATATCACCAAGCCTTTCGTCCTTCATGTCGACGCCAGTGGTACCGGCGTTGGTGGTGTCCTGATGCAACAACGAGGCGAGGAGGTTCTACCTGTCAGCTACTACAGCTACAAACTGAAACCACACCAGAGGAACTACAGCACTATTGAAAAGGAGCTACTATCCATCGTCCTGAACCTCCAACACTTCGCTCCGTACCTACAAGGCGCCAGGTCTACCACCATCTTCTCAGACCACAACCCTCTCCGCTTCCTACATCAAGCCCAATTCACCAACCAGCGTCTTCTACGATGGGCTCTGTATTTACAAGACTTCAACCTGGAGATCCGCTATATCAAGGGTTCTGACAACACCATAGCCGATGCCCTCTCCAGAGTTTATGAAGTAGAAGCGACTCCATCCATCACTCCACCACATAACGACGTACTTCTTCCAGAACCGCAGGCTTCGGGGGAGAGTTGTGACGATAATCTCCTTCAAGAGATTGAGCCTGCTCTTCCCTCCATAATTACGTCTTCACAATTATATAAAAAGACTATGGAAGAAATGTCCAACAACGACAACAACACCAGCAAGGCTTGCCAGGGTGAGCAGAAACGTATGCAGCCAGCCACCTGTTCGAACTCCAACCACCAAACTACCCGTTGATCGCTACGGCTCCGCTGATTGGTCGCCGGTCTGGCTGCACCTGCCTCGCCCCCCCCAATACTACCTGATGTCTGGGGTCGCCCCAACATCAGTCCTCAGAATGTTCAGTGCTTTCGTAGCCAGCACTCCTCCCAGCTAGACGTTAGCGTGTACTGAGAGAGGTGGTGGCTTTAAGCCAATATTCCAGCACCTCCCACTTACCTTTGTGTTGCACTTCTTGTTATTTTGCCTTAACGTAACTTTTCATTGTGTCATTTAAGTATTCTTATTATTTTGATTGATTGATTTTATTATAAGAATTTGTTTGTGCATTATTTTCATGTTTTGATTTATTTAACGTAATTAAAATTTCATTGTTAAAGTTTACATGTGTTTTGTGTGTCTTCTCCTTACCTTACCACAGACGAAGTTCCAGTTTTTCTATTTTTTTTTATAACTATGTGACGAGGCCATACCCCTAGCCTTAAACAGCCGAACACCAACGCGTTACCGTCACAGTATATATATATACAAGAAGGTACATTGGGTTTATGAAAATACATAACATTGGTGTCTTTACATTCTTGTAAAGCCACTAGCACGCATATCGTTTCAGGCAGGTCATTAATCTAACAGATAATTTTAAGTAGGTAATTTATAAGAAAATTTGACATTAGTAGGTACATTAAAATAAAATTTGAGGGTTATCAACAGGTACATTGTAGCATAATTTGAGGATTATTTAAAGGTATTTTGAAGTAAAATTTGCATTCAGAGTAACACCATGATATAAGAGGATAGCAATGATTACAAGGGTAAAGTAATGTACATGTTATGTAAAGGCTCATGTACATATATTGGCGGATTGGGTAGCACTAGATACAATGCGAGTTAAAAGCACTAAGTAGGAATATGAAGGTGAAATTAGGCACTTTTTTTTAATAAGGCAAAAGTTGGACAGCTTATCAATTCGTTAGTGAGTTCCATAGACTAGGTCCCTTTATTTGCATAGTGTTTTTACACAGATTAAGTTTGACTTCTGGGGATACCAAAGAGATATTTATTTCTGGTGTGGCGATTATGGGTTCTATTACATCTGTCCAGGAAGAGTTTCAGAACAGGGTTTGCATTTAAGAGCAGGGTTTTGAAAATCATTGATGTATATAAGAAATAGGAGAGGCACTAGGATGCTGCCCTGTGGCACTCCTATGGTTAATGGTAGAGTGGGAGAGGTTTTATCATTGATGGGGCTACATATTGGTGTCTGTCACTAAGATAGGATCATATATAGTTCAGGGCAAGGCCTCGGATTCCATAATGGTGGAGTTTAAGTAAGAGGTAGTTATGGTTAACAGAATCAAAGGCCTTTCTCAGGTCAATGAAGAGTCCAATCTGAAACTCATTTTTGTCAAGGGCTGAGAAGATTATATCAAGGAGACTAATAATTGCATCGTTGGAACTCTTTTTAGGGAGCGGTAGCCAGACTGACCGGGACTTAGTATGTTGAATTTTAGGTAGGTTTTTTAGTATGGTGAATTTTAGGTTTTAGGAGGTGGTGGTAGAGCTATTTGTAAATAATTTGTTCAAATATTTTTAATAATATACGTAGATTTGATATGGTCTGTAATTGCTTATGTCTGTCGGATGAACCTTTATGAACTGGCGTTACTCTTGTTTTTTTAAGGATATCAGGGAATGAATGACATACTAGAGATTTGCTGAACAGCAGAGCTTTGGGTGCACAAGGGCATGGGAGGTGCTCTTGTATACCATCTTGAGGTTATCTTGAGATGATTTCGGGGCTTTAGTGTCCCCGCGGCCCGGTCCTCGACCAGGCCTCCACCCCCAGTAAGCAGCCCGTGACAGCTGACTTAACTCCAAGGTACCTATTTACTGCTAGGTAACAGGGGCATTCAGGGTGAAAGAAACTTTTGCCCATTTGTTTCTGCCTCGTGCGGGAATCGAACCCGCGCCACACAATTACAAGTCCTGCGCGCTATCCACCAGGCTACGAGGCCCCCTCGCTATCCACCAGGCTACGAGGCCCCCTCGCTATCCACCAGGCTACGAGGCCCCCTCGAGGCACCATAGATGGTATTTCACTAATGTTCCCAGCTTTGGTTTCCAGTAAGTGAATGATGGACACAATTCAGTGATTCAATGAGTCACCAGTCGGGCTGATTGGTGAAAGGAGAAAAGAATTTGGATAGCTGCCTGAAAGATATGTGGTAATATGTGTCTTGAGTCTTTGGAAATTTTCTGGCAAGGTTAGCACCAAGCACCTATTAAATTCTGTTCCCGCTTCAAGATCTGTTGCAGGTGTATAATCATCCTTGGAGAGTTTCATCTGGTTATGTGAATGTTGTTTAGCTCCTAGGATGATAGAGATGGCTCTCCATGTGCTTTTCATGTTGCCTTTTGTTTCTTGGAATCTACTCACAATAGGAAAGTTTTGCTTTTCTTATTATACTGGTAAGCATTGTTGAGTACCTCTTAACTACTTCCTTTGTAACTAGGCCATTCCTAAGATTTTTTCATATTCATGTTTCTTATTGATTGATTATGCCACTTGTGAGCCAGTGATTGTCTAATTTTTAGCCGGTTACTTGCTTGGTGAGGAGAGAAAAATTAGTGTTGTAAAGACTCAGAGTTTTGGAAAGGAAGAGGTTAATTAACTAATGAATTTATATCCTGTGTATTATTACATTCAGATTCCCAGTATATATTGTGAAGTGCATTTGTGAGATTGTCAATTGCTGCTTCACTGTGTAACCTGAAGGTAAGTTTCTTGTTCGTTGGTGGTGTTATGTCCATGTTTGCTATGAGGAAGGTAGAATAGTGGTCAGTTCTGTCAGTGATTATAACAGATGCAAGGGGAGCTACTACGTTAGTCCATAAGTGCTCCAAGGTAGTGGCAGATGTTTGAGTGACTCGGGTGGGCTTGGTGATTGTGGGGATTAGCATACAGGAGTTCATGCAGTTTAGGAAATAGTCGACTTGAAGGCTATTTTGTTGACACAGGTCAGTATTGAAGTCACCTTCTAGAATGATGTGATTTTAGTTGAGATTGTTGTTTACGATAAGATTCCTTGGGTTATCTGATAATGAAGCTTTGTTAGTATTGGCAAATCTATAGATAGCTCCTATAATCAAGGAGGATTTAAGGGAACTCCTTGAAGTGATCAAAGGTATATTCACAGTAATCATCTCTATCACTAATGATACTATTGCAAATGAAGGTATCTTGGTAATATATAGTTGTGCTACTTTCTTTTTAGTTAGGCCTACAGTTGTGAATGGCTTTGTAACCAACAAAGTTGTAAAGTTGGGTATGGTCTCTATTTAGCCAGGTTTCTTTTAAAATAAGGACCCATAGTTTAGTACTTACTGCTGTGAATAGTGCATTTATATCATCAAAAATGATTACCACGTGATCTGACATTTTGGTGAAAAACTGATAGGCAAATGTTATTCTGGAGTTTGTTTTTTGCAAAGTTTGCTGTGTAATACCTGCAGTAGTGATGATCAATATACTGGCTATTGTAAATTTGTCACAGCAGATTTAGTTCAAGATCACTATCAGCTTGCATGTAGATGCAATTGAGTCAAAATACAATAAGGTAAGAAATTACCGAAAATTTCCCAATGCAATTTAGTCAAATACTATATCTGCTGTAAATATTAAATAACTATAGTAAAAAAAGAAAAATGAAGAACCACATTTAAATGAAACAAGTAAAAGTAAAATATAGCTCATTGTACTGTGACAGTAATAACAAATAATAATACAGTAAGTGACAAATGAAGAAATGAACAATGTAAAATGGTGGGATAAACAAGATAAAAACAAAATAAAATTTAAAACCTTTTGAATGGAAAGGCAGAGCTATAGTACACTTTGGTTGTTAGATGAAACTATAAGGTACACTCTGGTGTTGAGAAGGTTCTGTGGTAGAGTGGACCCCAGGGGTAGTGTTCTGTGGTAGAGGGACCCCAGGGATAGTGTTCTGTGGTAGAGGGACTCCAGGGATAGTGTTCTGTGGTAGAGGGACTCCAGGGATAGTGTTCTGTGGTAGAGGGACCCCAGGGATAGTGTTCTGTGGTAGAGGGACTCCTGGGATAGGGTTCTGTGGTAGAGGGACCCCAGGGATAGTGTTCTGTGGTAGAGTGACTCCTGGGATAGGGTTCTGTGGTAGAGGGACCCCAGGGATAGTGTTCTGTGGTAGAGGGGCCACAGGGATAGTGTTCTGTGGTGGAGGAACCCCAGGGATAGTGTTCTGTGGTAGAGGGGACCCCAGGGATAGTATTCTGTGGTAGAGGGACCCCAGGGGTAGTGTTCTGTGGTAGAGGGGACCCCAGGGATAGTATTCTGTGGTAGAGGGACCCCAGGGGTAGTGTTCTGTGGTAGAGGGGACCCCAGGGATAGTGTTCTGTGGTAGAGGGACCCCAGGGATAGTGTTCTGTGGTAGAGGGACTCCTGGGATAGGGTTCTGTGGTAGAGGGACCCCAGGGATAGTGTTCTGTGGTAGAGGGACTCCAGGGATAGTGTTCTGTGGTAGAGAGACTCCAGGGATAGTGTTCTGTGGTAGAGGGACCCCAGGGATAGTGTTCTGTGGTAGAGGGACTCCAGGGATAGTGTTCTGTGGTAGAGGGACCCCAGGGATAGTGTTCTGTGGTAGAGGGACTCCAGGGATAGTGTTCTGTGGTAGAGGGACTCCAGGGATAGTGTTCTGTGGTAGAGGGACCCCAGGGATAGTGTTCTGTGGTAGAGGGACTCCTGGGATAGGGTTCTGTGGTAGAGGGACCCCAGGGATAGTGTTCTGTGGTAGAGTGACTCCTGGGATAGGGTTCTGTGGTAGAGGGACCCCAGGGATAGTGTTCTGTGGTAGAGGGGCCACAGGGATAGTGTTCTGTGGTGGAGGAACCCCAGGGATAGTGTTCTGTGGTAGAGGGACTCCAGGGATAGTGTTCTGTGGTAGAGGGACTCCAGGGATAGTGTTCTGTGGTAGAGGGACCCCAGGGATAGTGTTCTGTGGTAGAGGGACCCCAGGGATAGTGTTCTGTGGTAGAGGGACCCCAGGGATAGTGTTCTGTGGTAGAGGGGACTCCAGGGATAGTGTTCTGTGGTAGAGGGACTCCAGGGATAGGGTTCTGTGGTAGAGGGACTCCAGGGATAGTGTTCTGTGGTAGAGGGACCCCGGGGATAGTGTTCTGTGGTAGAGGGAACCCCAGGGATAGTGTTCTGTGGTAGAGGGACTCCGGGGATAGTGTTCTGTGGTAGAGGGGACCCCAGGGATAGTGTTCTGTGGTAGAGGGACTCCAGGGATAGTGTTCTGTGGTAGAGGGACTCCAGAGATAGGGTTCTGTGGTAGAGGGGAACCCAGGGATAGTGTTCTGTGGTAGAGGGACCCCAGGGATAGTGTTCTGAGGTAGGTAGAAGGACCCCAGGGATAGTGTTCTGTGGTAGAGGGACCCCAGGGATAGTGTTCTGAGGTAGGAAGAAGGACCCCAGGGATAGTGTTCTGTAGTAGAGGGACTCCAGGGATAGTGTTCTGTGGTAGAGGGACCCCAGGGATAGTGTTCTGTAGTAGAGGGACTCCAGGGATAGTGTTCTGTGGCAGAGGGGGACCCCAGGGATAGTGTTCTGTGGTAGAGGGGACTCCAGGGATAGTGTTCTGTGGTAGAGGGGACCCCAGGGATAGGGTTCTGTGGTAGAGGGATTCCAGGGATAGTGTTCTGTGGTAGAGGGGGCCCCAGGGATAGTGTTCTGTGGTAGAGGGGACCCCAGGGATAGTGTTCTGTGGTAGAGGGACCCCGGGGATAGTGTTCTGTGGTAGAGGGGACTCCAGGGATAGTGTTCTGTGGTAGAGGGGACCCCAGGGATAGGGTTCTGTGGTAGAGGGACCCCAGGGATAGTGTTCTGTGGTAGAGGGACTCCAGGGATCGTGTTCTGTGGTAGAGGGACCCCAGGGATAGGGTTCTGTGGTAGAGGGGACTCCAGGGATAGTGTTCTGTGGTAGAGGGGACCCCAGGGATAGGGTTCTGTGGTAGAGGGACTCCAGGGATAGTGTTCTGTGGTAGAGGGGGCCCCAGGGATAGGGTTCTGTGGTAGAGGGGGCCCCAGGGATAGGGTTCTGTGGTAGAGGGACCCCAGGGATAGTGTTCTGTGGTAGAGGGACCCCGGGGATAGTGTTCTGTGGTAGAGGGGACCCCAGGGATAGGGTTCTGTGGTAGAGGGACTCCAGGGATAGTGTTCTGTGGTAGAGGGGGCCCCAGGGATAGGGTTCTGTGGTAGAGGGACTCCAGGGATAGTGTTCTGTGGTAGAGGGGGCCCCAGGGATAGGGTTCTGTGGTAGAGGGGACTCCAGGGATAGTGTTCTGTGGTAGAGGGACTCCAGGGATAGTGTTCTGTGGTAGAGGGGGCCCCAGGGATAGGGTTCTGTGGTAGAGGGGACCCCAGGGATAGGGTTCTGTGGTAGAGGGACTCCAGGGATAGTGTTCTGTGGTAGAGGGGGCCCCAGGGATAGGGTTCTGTGGTAGAGGGGACCCCAGGGATAGGGTTCTGTGGTAGAGGGACCCCAGGGATACTGTTCTGTGGTAGAGGGACCCCGGGATAGTGTTCTGTGGTAGAGGGGACCCCAGGGATAGGGTTCTGTGGTAAAGGGACTCCAGGGATAGTGTTCTGTGGTAGAGGGGGCCCCAGGGATAGGGTTATGTGGTAGAGGGGACCCCAGGGATAGTGTTCTGTGGTAGAGGGACTCCAGGGATAGTGTTCTGTGGTAGAGGAACTCCAGGGATAGTGTTCTGTGGTAGAGGGGACCCCAGGGATAGGGGTTCTGTGGTATAGGGGACCCCAGGGATAGGGTTCTGTAGTAGAGGGGACCCCAGGGATAGGGCTCTGTGGTAGAGGGACCCCAGGGATAGTGTTCTGTGGTAAAGGGACCCAGGGATAGTGTTCTGTGGTAGAGGGGACCCCAGGGATAGTGTTCTGTGGTAGAGGGGACCCCAGGGATAGTGTTCTGTGGTAGAGGGACCCCAGGGATAGTGTTCTGTGGTAGAGGGACCCCAGGGATAGTGTTCTGTGGTAGAGGGACCCAGGGATAGTGTTCTGTGGTAGAGGGGACCCCAGGGATAGTGTTCTGTGGTAGAGGGGACCCCAGGGATAGTGTTCTGTGGTAGAGGGACCCCAGGGATAGTGTTCTGTGGTAGAGGGACTCCAGGGATAGTGTTCTGTGGTAGAGGGGACCCCAGGGATAGGGTTCTGTGGTAGAGGGACTCCAGGGATAGTGTTCTGTGGTAGAGGGGGCCCCAGGGATAGGGTTCTGTGGTAGAGGGGACCCCAGGGATAGGGTTCTGTGGTAGAGGGGACCCCAGGGATAGGGGTTCTGTGGTATAGGGGACCCCAGGGATAGGGTTCTGTAGTAGAGGGGACACCAGGGATAGGGTTCTGTGGTAGAGGGGACCCCAGGGATAGGGCTCTGTGGTAGAGGGACCCCAGGGATAGTGTTCTGTGGTAGAGGGGACCCCAGGGATAGGGTTCTGTGGTAGAGGGACTCCAGGGATAGTGTTCTGTGGTAGAGGGGGCCCCAGGGATAGGGTTCTGTGGTAGAGGGGACCCCAGGGATAGGGTTCTGTGGTAGAGGGGACCCCAGGGATAGGGGTTCTGTGGTATAGGGGACCCCAGGGATAGGGTTCTGTAGTAGAGGGGACCCCAGGGATAGGGTTCTGTGGTAGAGGGGACCCCAGGGATAGGGCTCTGTGGTAGAGGGACCCCAGGGATAGTGTTCTGTGGTAGAGGGGACCCCAGGGATAGGGTTCTGTGGTAGAGGGGACCCCAGGGATAGGGCTCTGTGGTAGAGGGACCCCAGGGATAGGGTTCTGTGGTAGAGGGGACTCCAGGGATAGTGTTCACTTGGCATCTGGTTATTCAGTCAATAATCCACAGTCAGTGAGGAAAGATCTGAGGTGTGCCTCAGTGGTTATTTCATAGGTCTTCCCAGTGTCAGACTTCTTAGCTAGTGTTTTACCACCTCTTACAAAACAATGTTTAATTGATCCATTGGAATTTTTACGAACTTGATGTAGTTTAAATAAAAGATTTTGTCTGTTCCTATACAACTGAAGTGACAGTGAAGATATAAGCATTTTTATTGTTGATGGCTAGCTCAGGGAGTGTGAAGCCCTGCACAAATGTCAATAAATTTCGTAATTAAATTGCATATATACAAAGTAACCTTAAAGGTCTATAAGTCAGAATAAAGACAGATGTAGATGATAATGTGTCTACATTTCAAGGAACATATATCTTACATGAAAACCCAGACATGGTTAAATAAATACTACTCCACCATCACCAGTGTCCGGACACATGAACACTACCAAGGCAACAGTGTCCAGCCAGATGGTGAACACAGGCTGCACAATCCTAATAAATTATGTAACTCTCAGAGATGCATTGATAAACGTTAATATTTTATATTTATTAAAAATACAGATATAAACTTTGTTTTAAACATTTAATGTAACAATATTTCAAGTATTAGAACCAAGATATATTTAGCATTTAACGATTTCCTATAAAGTTGCAATGATACCTTAATTGCACTTTATCATCATCATATTCAGACAGAAATTAACTTAAATTTTTTGTCACTTTAATACACAAACGCCTCCGTGGTGTCGCCTTGTCGTAGTGAGGGGCTCACATAAACCTCCCTGGGACTGGTGAGGGTTGCCTTTGTCCCCTCTCCTCCCCTCTTTGGGTGTTGTACGTGCTAAAAGGCACCACGTAAGGGCCTTGTGAGTCATCGGGCCGCCCACTGGAGGGGTCGCCCGTGAGGGACTGCCTTAAGTGGATGGTTGGGTGTCCAGGCTGGGACAAAAGGGGGAATGGGGTCTTTGCACCAGTGAGGGAGACTGGAAGAAGCAGTAGGACTCCCCTGTTAAAAAGGTGGAAAATCGCTGGGGACGCCGCACCCTTCCTGCACTGGCCGGCATTCGGCCTCCCTGGCTGCCCTGGTAGGTGGTGTCCCTTGGTTCCAAGCCCCAGGCTTTTAAAGTGAATGCCGAATGGAAACCGACACGATCTTTCTTACCGAGACTCGTGGGGTGGACGACCTGGCCCCTGAGTCGGACTGTGATGGAAGACTTTGTAGCCCTTTGTAGCTGTAGAATTTTTCATGGATATGATACCAACATCAAATCATATATCAGACATCACCCTATCCCCACTGGATTTTGAAGAAGCCATAAACAGTATGCCTATGCACTCTGCACCAGGCCCGGATTCTTGGAACTCCATATTCATCAAGAACTGTAAAAAAACACTACGCAGGCCCTCCACATTTTGTGGAGACAAAGCCTAGATACTGGCGTTATTCCTGATATACTAAAAACAGCAGAGATAGCACCACTTCATAAAGGAGGAAATAAGGCAGAGGCAAAAAATTACAGACCGATAGCACTAACATCGCACATCATAAAAGTTTTTGAGAGAGTGCTAAGAAGTAAGATCACAAAATACTTGGAATCACAGCATCTCCATAACCCCGGACAACATAGTTTCAGAACAGGGCGCTCTTGCCTGTCGCAATTGCGGGACCACTATGATATGGCATTAGATGCTATGGAAGACAAACAAAACGCTGATGTAATTTACACAGATTTCGCCAAAGCTTTTGATTAATGTGACCATGGTGTTATTGCACATAAAATGCGTTCAAAAGGAATTACCGGAAAAATAGGCAGATGGATCTACAATTTCCTGACCAACAGAACCCAATGTGTAATAGTCAACAAAATAAAATCCAGCCCATCAACCGTGAAGAGCTCAGTCACCCAGGGTACTGTGCTTGCTCCAGTACTTTTTCTCATCCTCATATCGGACATAGACAAGAACACAACCAATAGCACTGTAACATCCTTTGCAGATGACACTAGGATCTTCATGAGTTGGCAACATAGAGGACACGGCAAACCTCCAATCAGATGTAGATCAGGTCTTTCTATGGGCTACAGAAAATAATATGGTGTTTAACGAAGATAAGTTCCAGCTCATGCGCAATGGAAAAAATGAAAATATAAAAACGGAAACCACGTACAAAACTCAGGCAAATCATAACATAGAACGAAAAGGCAATGTAAAGGATCTGGGTGTACTCAAGTCGGAAGAACTTACCTTTAAAGAACACAATAAAGTAGCCGTCACAACTGCAAGAAAAATGACAGGTTGGATAACAAGAATTTTTCACACTAAAGATGCTATACCGATAATGATACTTTTCAAGACGCTAGTGCTCTCTAGAGTGGAGTACTGCTGTATAATGACAGCCCCTTTCAAAGCTGGAGAAATTGCTGACCTGGAAAGCGTGCAGAGATCCTTTACTGCTAGAATCCACTCAGTAAAACATCTAAACTATTGGGACCGATCGAGCCGAAAGAGCCTAAATCTGTACTCCCTTGAGCGCAGGCGGGAGAGATATATAATAATTTACACGTGGAAAATATTAGAGGGGCTGGTCCCAAACCTGCACACAGAAATAACATCACATGAGACCAGAAGACATGGCAGGATGTGCAGAATACCCCCGTTGAAAAGCAGAGGTGCAACAGGTACTCTGAGAGAGAACTCTATCAACATCAGAGGCCCGAGACTGTTCAACACGCTTCCACTACACATAAGGGGCATAACTGGCAAACCCCTCACAGTGTTCAAGAGAGAACTGGATAAGCACCTCCAAAGGATACTTGATCAACTAGGCTGTGTCTCATACTTCAGGCTGCGAGTTGCTACGTCCAACAGCCTGGTTGATCAGTCCGGCAACCAGGAGGCCTGGTCGACGACCGGGCCGCGGGGACGCTAAGCCCCGGAAGCACCTCAGGGTAACCTCAAAGTAAGCCCTCGCTACATTGGGCCCAGACCGAACTACTGCCCCCGCTCCCACCCCCTTCTTTGGTAGGGTTGAGTCCCAAGCCGTCACGGGTGACCTCGGCACGGCTCTGTCTCTCATTGTGACTACCGCACCTTTTAACCTCTCTCTCTGTGGGGGTTCTCAATGCCGTCCCCACCACGGCCACACTTGATCTACATCATCTTGATTCAACTTTTCCTGACGATTTCTTCCTCCACAAACACCCTGTTGATTCGGTAGATGCCTCTGTTACTTTTAACCCCGCCCGTCTCGGTACACGTGTCGTCGCTGCTCCTTCTCAGGATGCAGCTACCTGCTTAGCCGCATTGTTCTGTTGCAACTGGTGTTAGAGACCTAAAAGACTGCCACGAGGATATTATTTGTCCTGAGATTTATTTGATTTGATGATTTATTGCCAAACAAAACTTTCTATATTTTGTTTGGCAATAAATCCTCAAATCAAATAAATCTCAGGATAAATAATACCCAAATTTGTAACAAAATAGGTGGCAAATTCCTTGGCATTCTCATTGACCACAAACTAAATTTCCAGGGATACATTCTTAATATATCAAAAAAAGATTAAAAAACTGTTGGCATTCTTTCTAAGATCAGATATTATGTACCTCGCCCTGCCCTGGTGACGTTCTATTACTCCATCGTCTTTCCTTATCTCAACTATGGTATTTGTGCTTGGGGTTCTACTACCCAAAATCATTTACGTCCTCTAATTACTCAACACAAAGCTGCTATTAGGACAATATCTCACTTTGGCCCCAGACATCACTCGGTACCCCTACTCAAATCTCTGAATATGTTAGATATTAAGTCACTACACATCCTCTCATGTGTATTATATATATATATATATATATATATATATATATATATATATATATATATATATATATATATATATATATATTTATATATATATTTTTTTTTTTTACCTAGAAGGGGTACCACCTCTGGTGCAAGTGTAGGGACCCATAGCCTCGGAGAAGAAAATAAAGAGTACTCAGAGAAGACCTTGTGGATCCTCACTGAACACTTTGATATTTTCTTCTCCTACCACCCCTATTCTTTTGGTATGTGTGTATATTTATCTAACTTTATTTGAAAATGTCATTACACAAAAAAAGTTACAATATTGATTACATGCAGGGTACAAGGCTGCTTGTCACAAGTTGAACAGTTCCTCCAGCTCCTCAGATGGCGGGCAGGAAGCATGGATGCAGTGAGCATTTCCTCTCTGGATTGCCACACTAAGGCGCTGAAAAAGAAAACTGGCAGCTCTAGGGTCTCTAGTTGTTTCGATTAGCTTACACCCCAACTCCTTCAAAAAGCTAGCAGCACTTTTACCCCAGGCACCAAGTGTCTCTGAGGCAATGGGGACAAAATTGTAGTGGTGCTCAAGGTCTCTGTATTTACGTGACTTGGCCGCTTCCCAGTGATTGGCAGCTCCTCCTGCTTGTGTAGCACTGAAGTCAACATAGGTATTGGCTAAAGTTGAAACGCAAGTGTAGTCCCACACCAACTGTCTACCATTCTTCCAGGGGTTCACCGTGATTCTGTCTGGGCGACCGACAGGCTCATCAGAGTTGCGGGACATTAGGTAACGGGGCTCTCTCTCTCTGCTGGACAACCGGCTGTGGTAAGGCTTCTCTTAATAATGTCATTGACCTCGCCGTGTCTTACATGCCATCCTCCTGTCCGTATCTGTCGCCTCTGCCTCCCCGCGAATACAGGAGTATTCGGTGTGGATTGGGGCAGCGAGGCAGAGAGCCACGGCAATTCGGAGGGCCTGCGGTGTGGGACGGGTGCCGATTGCTGACATTGGGGTTGCTAATAGGAAATCACCTGCATGGGGAGCTGCTACAGCTCTAAGTCGGGCAGTGTCATGTGGTGTTGTTGCAGCTTCTAGCAAAGTCGCAGCTTCTTGGTCGGCAATGGGGCGATCCCAGCTGGATTGCATATGGGCTTCAGAAGGCGGTGGTTGGGGTGCTGGGCCTGCGAGAGAGGCCCATTTGGTTATGCAGTCTGTGAAACTGGGATCATGTACCCCTGCCTGTTGAACTAGGTGCTCAGGTAGGATTTCCTTCACCAAGTTGTCAGACCCCACTGAAGAGGACAGGAACGCTGGTACAGCAATTTGTGTTGCTGTGCGCACGCCAAGGCCCCCGAGTCTGACAGGAAGGGAGGCCTGTTTCCACTGTAAGTCGCTGAGGGAAAGACTGAGGGCTTTTTCTAGTGTTGATTTCAGCAAGCTGTCGTACTCTTCTAATTTAATATTGTTGAAAGATGGCGAACATCTTAGAAAGTAGGTCAGCCTGGGGAGGGACAAGCATCTGGTGATGAGGTAAAGTGCATCATGAGCATCGATGTCTTCAATCCTCTCGTTCATCCTCTTCAGGTCAGTGATCTTCTTACCAAGGACCCTGTCGATGGCATTCCTTCCAAGAGGAGCACCTAGGAGTGTGCTGTCCTCAGGGTTGGTTGTATGAATGTCAGGCAAAACAACCATTATTTGCTCTATTATGTGCTGGTTGGTGGAGGTTATTTCGCACTTGGAAGGGTTCAGGGTGAGGCCTAGACGTGCTCCGTGCTCCTGAATTATTCTTATGTCGTCCAAGAGTGAGGCTGGGGAGCCGGCTAGAGTACCATCATCCAAAAACCAAATGTTGAGCTCACTGGACAGGTTATCGGTGACTTCTTTGAAAACTAGGCAGAAAAGAAAGGGAGCAAGGGGGTCACCTTGTTGGACACCTTCTTGTGATTCAATTTCATGTCCCCCCCCCCCAAAAAAAAAAAAACACAAAAAAAAAAAAAAAAATATATATATATATATATATATATATATATATATATATATATATATATATATATATATATATATACACAGACAGAGTGTATCGTGATCCAGCCTGTACTCCTCTTGACATACCAGAAAATATTCTGAGGAAACTACTCCAAGCTTGTACTAAAGAGGCACCCTTCTTGAGCCCGGATGGGCACATGTATAAGCAAGTAGGTGGGGTCGCCATGGGTTCTCCCCTAGGTGTCCTGTTTGCAAACTTCTACATGGGTACCATCGAGCAAAAAGTCTTAGTCGACATGAACTTGAAACCGGCCATATACTGCAGGTATGTTGACGACATTTTTTACACAGGTACCTGATGTCAGACATCTGCAGGAGCTGAAGGAGGCATTTGAGCAGAGTTCCGTGCTACGTTTCACTTACGAGATGGAAAAGGATGGGAAGCTGCCCTTTCTAGATGTAACAGTCATGGAAAAGGGCGGAGGTTTCCACACTGCAGTCTACACTAAGGAAACAAACATAGGAATGTGCCTAAATGCCAACAGCGACTGCCCAGACAGGTACAAGAGGAGTGTTGTTAACGCATACGTCGACCGTGCTCTCAGCCACAGCTCAGAATGGAAGCAAGTCGACGAAGAACTCTGTAGGGTAAGGCAGGTCCTAGTCAATAACGGCTTCTCCAATGGTTTCGTCGAAGACATCATAAGAAGGAAAGTGAAAAGCCATGCAACCTCTGAAGAGACAACTAACACAACACCTATACCCCCTATTAGACTATTTTACAGGAACTTCTTTTCCACAGCTCATAAAACGGAGGAAAGGGTCCTGAAAGATATTGTTAATAGAAACGTTATCCCTACAGACAAAAATCAGAGGATACAACTGACGATTTACTATAAAACCAGAAAAACGGCCAGCCTACTCATGAGAAACTCTCCAGACACAAAACAGAACGCTTTAAAAGAGACTAACGTCGTCTATGCCTTCAAATGCCCTCTTGGGGACTGTAAGCTCCAAAAAACCCAGTATATAGGCAAGACAACAACATCTCTTTCTAGGCGTTTAACGATGCATAAGCAACAGGGCTCCATTAAGGAACATATAATCTCTTCCCACAACCAAACCATCGCCAGAGAAATCCTAGTAAACAACACAGAAATCATCGATAGATACAGCGATAGCAGGCGGCTTGACGTTTGCGAGGCACTACACATCAAGAAGTCAACACCAGCAATCAACAGCCAATTATTGCACAACTATATTCTACCCACCTCAAGACTCCGCTCCAATATAGAAGCATCAAGAAATATGGACCAATAGGCTTTCTACAAACACTTATATATATATATATATATATATATATATATAATATATATATATATATATATTTTTGTGTGTTTTTTTTTTTGGGGGGGGGGGAACATGAAATTGAATCACAAGAAGGTGTCCAACAAGGTGACCCCCTTGCTCCCTTTCTTTTCTGCCTAGTTTTCAAGGAAGTCACCGATAACCTGTCCAGTGAGCTCAACATTTAGTTTTTGGATGATGGTACTCTAGCCGGCTCCCCAGCTAGAGTACTGGGGATACATATATATACCTGTATATATATATATATATATATATATATATATATATATATATATATATATATATATATATATATATATATATATATACAGGTATATATATGTCGTACCTAGTAGCCAGAACGCACTTCTCGGCCTACTATGCAAGGCCCGATTTGCCTAATAAGCCATGTTTTCATGAATAAATTGTTTTTCGACTACCTAACCTAACCTAATCTAACTTTTTCGGCCACCTAACGTAACCTATAAAGATAGGTTAGGTAGGGTTGGTTAGGTTCGGTCATATATCTACGTTAATTTTAACTCCCAATAAAAAATAATTGACCTCATACATAATGAAATGGGTAGCTTTATCATTTCATAAGAAAAAAATTAGAGAAAATATATTAATTCATGAAAACTTAGCTTATTAGGCAAATCGGGCCTTGCATAGTAGGCTGAGAAGTGCGTTCTGTCTACTAGGTACGACATATATATATATATATATATATATATATATATATATATATATATATATATATATATATATATATATATATATATATATATATATATATATATATATATATATATATATATATATAATATATATATATATAACGCTGAACTGTAATACCAATCCTGACCTTAAAAGCTTCATTGAAGGTTGTAACAGAACCCATGAGCACCACACCAGAAACAAATACAGTTTTGATATTTCAAGAGTACGACTTAATCAAACTAGAAATGCTCTACAAATCAAGGAACCCAGAATGTGGAATGACCTTCCCAATCATGTTAAAGACTGTACCTCTCTCAACCAGTTTAAGATAAAAACTAAGCACTACCTAATTAACTCCCTGTAACCTACCTTTCCCCTATAATGTCAACCCATGTCTGTTATTTTTTTAAACAATGCTGTTTGTCGACCATACTGTATTTTTGCTGTTTTTCTGCTATGTTCCCCCCTTTTTTTATTTTTTTATTTTCTCAACACATTTTATACTTTAATCTCAATTAGTATTAAGTTTTAGTCTTTAGTGTTTTTCCTCCCTGAAACGCTTTGCGTAATAGTGGCTTTAGGCATTGTATGTACTAGCCCTATCTATAAATTCATCAATATTTGTATCACACCTTGTATGCATGTACTTTACCTAAATAAACATTTGAATTTGAATTTGAATATTAAATATATCCTCAAAGCCTAAGGCCATTCTGTCCTCCAGGTGGGCACGTTTACTCGACCCCCTCGTGGTCATCGCCGTCAGCCCCTTCGAGTTCTAAAAATCACCTTTAATAGTAGGACCCTTCCGCCCTCTACGTTCAGGAGTACATTCCCTCTCCTAGACTTTGCAATAAGTGCTGAAAGTTCAGGCATGGTGCTCTCAAATGCACAAGTACTGTGTATCTATGCCCCTTGTGTAGGGATAATGATCACTCTAAGTCAGAGTGCTCTTCCCCTCAGGCTCGCTACCTCAATTGCGGTGAACCTTCTCCCGCGCGTATGTTCACTACAATCTTAAGGAAGTCGTCCTCCACTTGAAACACTGGGATCGTCTGTCTTTTTAATGAAGCGAGACACCAAGTTCGCTGTCTCACCCCTTTCACTGGCGTATCTTGTGCTCGCGTGTTGCGTTCTACCTCTCCTCGTCCTTCCCACCTTACTCAGTCTCAACCGTTTCCAGGCCTTAGACACGGACACGCCCACCTCCTCCTCTGTTCCTTTACGTTCTGTCCTGAAGGGGCCCCCCTCCTGGTTCTCCATCTGGAGTTTCCCCCCTTCCTACCCAGTCTGCCATGTCTCCTGTGTCTTCTTTCCCCGATCCTTCTTCCCATCCCTTCCCCCAGTCTCGTGGCCCTCCACACCGCCTGTCTGTCCAGGCTGATATACATCATCCTCCCTGCAATCTCCATGTTGTTCACTCCCATTCATCTTCTCCTGTTAAGACAATTGAGTCTGTCACCCAGTACGTTGTTGCTGGAACACCTGTCTCTTCGAGTCTGAAACATAAGCCTGGCTCCTCTCTTTTGTCCTCCCCGGCGGGTAAGAAGGCAACACTCTCTTCCTTCCCCCCCCCCCCTACCCCTGACTCTCTCACTCCATCCTCTCCCATTTCGGTGGTCATGCCCCCTGTCCCAGCCATGGAGGTTACTTTAGCCCCTGATTCCCTCCCCTGTTTCTGCCCCACCCCCTCCTCCTGCTGTCCCAGACCACCCCTCTCAGTTGTCTTCTCCTCCTCCGGAATCTACCCGTCCGCCTCTGGTCTGTCCTCCCACTCCCTTCACTCCATCCTTACTCAGTTTATAAATGCCCCCTTAACCCTGACTTTGCTGACTCTGATCCTGATCCTGAGCTTATTTAATATATTGTGTTCTTCTTTACCTTTGTTTCTTCATTATTCTCTGTTGCTGTCCTTTCTCTTTTTGCCGATGTCTATTCTTCAATGCTTCAATGGATTATTCGTGGATTTTATGCCAACTTCCATGAACTCCAACTCATGATTACACAGTTTTCACCCCTTTTTGTATGTCTCCAGGAGCCAATGCTTGGTGCTCGTCCTGGTCACTTCCGTGGTTATTCCTTTTTCTCTCCCCCCCTTCCCCAACTTTTTCTGGGGCTCATAACTCTACTGCTCTCTCGATTCGTACTAATATTCCCTTCGTCCCCCTACATTTTCCATCCCTATCCAATGTTCTGCTGCCCATGTCTTTGTCAGAGTAAATGGTATACGGTTTGTTCCATTTATCTTCCCCCCCCCCCCAAATGTCCCACTTTCTCCTCCTGATCTTAAGGACCTACTGGACTCCTTGCCGGAGCCTGTGCTCCTGTTGAGTGATTTCAACTGTTGACATACCTGTTGGGTATCTGGGGCTTTACTCACATATTGAATTATTTAATAATGATAATTAACATAAATCGAAGGACCACCCACTTTTGAGAAAAGAGGGAAAACAAATAAAGGTGAGTATGAATTTAACACTATAGAACCAGTGCCTATGTATGGTAATTGATTTAACAATCACTTAAAGACAATGAATAGACTGTATTATTAATTGATTAAAGTTAAAGCCTCAAATATCAACATTGGGGGGTTATTTCTAGACGTTCATATATATCTAGGAACCAGTGTGGTTCGTCACTAGTTCATTAAAAGGTCAGTAACATGGCAAAAACTGAACTAGAATGTAGATTCAAGATATGACATATTAAATAATTAATAATGAAAGATTATTAAATCTTAAGAAATAATAAATGTAGGTTCATTAAACACCGAGTGATAAATTCTTGCGTTAGATTATTCCTCTTAACTATCCTATATGAATTTATATAGAGAAACTACTACTAATCTTATTCAAATTTCTACAAAAACATATGTCTTAGCTGTAAGACGACTTCACTAAGTCCGTTTCGTTACTCGCCCACGTGATCACAAGATTCCAATAATGAAGAAACCAGCAGTGAACATCATAGGTGAAGAGAGACAACTTGTTACATCCTCGCCTGCATGCTGCAATCATGGAAATTTGAGTAGCATTTGATTAGGCTATGAATTATTTAAATATTCATTGAAATAAAAAGGGAAAATCAACTAACATTGTAGTATAGGTCTTCTTGTAATATAACGACAGACTACCCACAAATACACGATCTTGAATGATGTATCAAACCAGAAAAGTATACTTAACGTGAGCGTGCGAGAACACTAAGGTCTGCCGGTATCGCATCTGTCAGTCCCTGGCGTCCACTGCTGTGTACGCGTAATAACAGGTCATGACTATAATTGTAGACGCATTATTAAACTGTTGAGCACTGTAGACCACGTGATGGTATTGAATGGTGGCCGTCTGTTGAGCTACCACGCGACTAATGCTGTGCGACTTGTCAGCCACGCCAATCCTCACGTCTCGCTGTGCGACTCGTCAGCCACGCCAATCCTCACGTCTCGCTGTGCGACTCGTCAGCCACGCCAATCCTCACGTCTCGCTGTGCGACTCGTCAGCCACGCCACTCCTCACGTCTCGCTGTGCGACTCGTCAGCCACGCCACTCCTCACGTCTCGCTGTGCGACTCGTCAGCCACGCCAATCCTCACGTCTTGCTGTGCGACTCGTCAGCCACGCCAATTCTCACGTCTCGCTGTGCGACTCGTCAGCCACGCCAATCCTCACGTCTCGCTGTGCGACTCGTCAGCCACGCCAATCCTCACGTCTCGCTGTGCGACTCGTCAGCCACGCCAATCCTCACGTCTCGCTGTGCGACTCGTCAGCCACGCCAATCCTCACGTCTTGCTGTGCGACTCGCCAGCCATGCCAATCTTCACATAATTAATTATTATACAGAATACTGATAAAAGTAGAGAACCTTACTCAATTCTCTAACATATTGGTAATAAATATGTCATACTAGACAATATCTGATGCAATCCTGCCTCTCGATGTGGTGAGAATGTCAGCAAATGACGCGCAGATAGAAATATTAGTTTATATTAGTACTACAGTAAGTAAAGTTAATTGATACTGTAATTAATATACAACAGTAGTGTATTGTGATACAATAGAGATGTATCAGTGTTGGAAATTTCCAACAATACCCTCTGGGGTGATGTTCTGACAAACACCCGAGGCCGCCTTCTGGAACCATTTGTCCTCTCTTCTTCCGTCTCTTCTGAATCCTGGTGAAACCACTCAAGTGAACTCTCGCACTCGCACCCTTTCCTGTCTTGATCTTTTTCTTTGTTTGTCATCTCTTTACTTAGATTTCACGTGACGGGTTTTTAATGACCTCCATAACAGTGACCATTTCCCCATCCTTGTTATCTTTTTCTCTTTTCACCCTCCCTTTTCCTTCCCTAGGTGGTAGTTTGCCAGGGCTGACTGGAATCTATTCACCCTCCATGCTACTCTCTCCGACCTCTCCGCTCTGCCTTTCCCTCACGCCCTCCTCCTTTTTCATGATACTGTCTTCGACACTGCCTTCCTCTTTATTCCTCGCTCTACCTTCCGGGGCACGTAGAAGTGCGTTCTCTGGTGGAATGCGGACTATGTCCGCTGTAAGCGTGCAGCCTGGAATAAATACCAACGTCGGCAGACGGCTGATTCTTTTATTTTGTTTCGGAAGGCAAGAGCAGTGGCCCATAGGACCATCCGTACAGCTAAACGTGAGAGTTGGCAATCTTATGTTTCCACCATTACATCCGAAACTCCTCTACCGCAAATCTGGAAGAAAGTCCGCAAGAAGTAAGTTCGTTCCAGATGTCTCACGGTCCTTCACCTCCAGGTACTCTTGTGGCGGACCCAGTGAAGGTCGTAACCGAACTGGGTTCCCACTTTTCTACTGTTAGCTCTGGTTCTCATCTTCCTCAATCCTTCCTTCTTCTTAAGCCCGCTCTTGAATCTCATCCCTTAGATTTCTGCACTCATCTCCACCTTCCCTATAAAGATGCCTTCTCTCTCTCTCTCTTTGAACTGCAGTCTGCCCTGGCCCTCTGCGGTTCTACGGCAGGGGGTTAAGATGAAATTCATTATGAGATGCTTCGGCATCCCCCTCTTTGCACGTCTCAGTATTTACTGAGTCTGTATAATCAGGTCTGGGAGTCGTCGTCAGTCTCTGAGGACTGGCTCAATGCCGTTGTACTGCCCTATTCGGAAACCGGGGTCTCTCGGGACATTCCCTAAGGACTTCCGCCCTATTTCCCTCACCGAGTTGTGTTAACAAACTCTTTGAATGAGTGGACAATGTGTGTCTGATGTAGTACTTGGAATGCTTTCACCTCCTCTTCCCTTCTGAATTTGGTTTTCACAAGTGCCGCAGCACGACTTATGTTCTGGTGAACTTGGACGTTCATATTCGCACTGCTTTTGCTGTGAAGACCTTCATTGTAGCTTTCCTTTTTGACCTGGAAAAGGCTACGACACCACCTGGAGATACCATATTCTGTCCCAACTTCGTTATTTTGGCCTTCGTGGTAATCTCCCTCTCTTCCTCCGAAGCTTCCTCTCTCATCGTTCCTTTAGAGTGAGGCTTGGTGCCACTCTCTCTGCCTCTTTTCGACAATACGAAGGTGTACCCCAAGGTAGTGTTCTGAGTACTAATCTTTTTCTGGTTGCCCTCAATGGTCTTCTTCCCTCCCTTCTGGCGTCTTCTCCGCTCTCTATATCAACGATCTTGCCCTCTGCTGTCGAAGTGATGATTCACCTATCCTTCAACGGCGGCTTCAACTTGCGATTGATGCTGTGTTGTCTTGGGCTCCAATCATGACTTCAAGTTCTCTGCAACTAAGACTTTTGCTGTGACTTTTACTCGGAAGCATGTCGTTCTCCGTCCCTCTTTGTCGCTTTATGGTCATCCCCTTGTGTACAAAGATTTTCCTAAGCTTTTGGGGTTAATCTTTGACACTCGTTTGTCTTGGTCACCCCATATCTCTTACCTCCGTGTTGAATGCTCTAAGGCCCTTAACCTACTTAAGGTTTTGTCCCATACTTCTTGGGGACCGGATAGGAGTACACTCCTCTCTTTACATTCCTCTCTCATACTGTTCAATCTCGATTATGGTTGCATTGTTTACTCTTCTGCTTCTCCTTCTACTCTTCGCCGTCTTGATCCTTGGCACCATACTGGGTTGCACCTCAGCTCTGGTGCCTTTCGTTCAACTCCTGCCCTCAGCTTGTATGTTGACACTCGCTTCCTGTCTCTCCAGGACCGCCGAGACCGCTACTATCTTCGCTACCTTGCGTGGTCCTTACAACACCCTCACTCTTGCCTGTGTCGTGCTTTGACTTTTCCCCAGTCCTATAGTTCCTGTTCCCCTTCACCATCTCCCTCTTTCTGTCTGGTTGTCTCTCCTGCAACATTCTCTTTCAGTTAGTATTACTAACATTTCTCCTCGTGTTGTTCCGTGCATGCCTCTGTGGAGGGTCCCCCTTCCTAAATATTGTAAATCTCTGACTCACATCACTAACGCTTTTACCTCTTCTACAGTTCTGAAACGCCTTTTCCTTGAACACTTATCTTCACACTCCCACTCCGTTTCCATCTTCACCATTTGGTCTAAATCTGTGCATGGTATAGGCAACTCTGTTGTTTTTCCTGACCACACCTATATGTGTCGCCTGCTTCCGGAGACTAGCATCTTCACTGCAGAACTTTATGCTATTCTCTATGCTCTTCGTCTCCTGCTTTCTCGCTGTCAATCCTCCTTTGTGGTTGTAGTTGACTCTCGCAGTGCCTTTATGGCTCTGGAGTCCTTTAATCCAGTCAATCTGGTGGTCGTCGAGGTTCAACATTGACTGTTTCTTATCTCCAGTAGATTTAAGACAATTGAGTTTTGCTGGGTTCCCAGCCATATTGGTGTCTCTTTCAATGAGCGTGTGGATGCTGCCGCTCAGGAAGCTCTCCGCACCTATCCTATCTCCCATAAAGGGATTCTTTATTCTGACTTTTACCCAGTTATTCATTCCTCCATCCTTGCCCAATGGCAGAGTTGTTGGTCTTCTGATACTGGTAACAAACTGCATACTCTTAAGAGTAGTGTGTCCCCGTGGCCTTCCTCCTACCACCGTAACCGAGTGGGAAACGGTTCTGGCGAGGTTGCGTATTGGCCAGACGAGCTTAAGTGTCTCATGGACACTTAATGGAGCGCCGCCCTGCTCCTTATTGTCCTAACTGCATTATCCCTCTTACAGTTGTGCATATCCTTGTTGAATGTCTTCACTTCCAGGACGAGCGTGTCTTGCTTTCCGACCGTCCCTCGCGGTCACTTGTCCCTCGATAGGATTCACCAAGAATCGGATACTTTTGATATCGTTCGCCTTAAGCGTTTGTTCTCGTATTGGCATCCTTAGTGATATTTAGCGCCCTCTGATTATTCCACACATTTGATGGTGCTACATAGCCTTTCCGGTTTGGTGCCTTCTTTGATAATTACTTACTTGCGTTAATACACAAAACAGCAGTAAAGATATGCATATGCTAACTATGATGCATGACTGATGTGTAGCTGAATTATGGCAGAAATAGTCTGATTATATACTGTATGTCAGCCACAAGCAAGTAATTACCAAAAGAAGGCGCCAAGCTGGGGAATGTCAGCCACAAGTAGAGCTCCTAATTAATTTGATTTTAAACCTTAATATGTTCTATATCATGAGACATTCGGAACCATACTATATATTTTCAAATTTTTGTCATTAAAGTATTTATATACCTGAGGGTCACTTACATTAGTGGCATCGACGAGGACAAGA
This sequence comes from Procambarus clarkii, assembly GCF_040958095.1. Taxonomy (NCBI): domain Eukaryota; kingdom Metazoa; phylum Arthropoda; class Malacostraca; order Decapoda; family Cambaridae; genus Procambarus; species Procambarus clarkii. The sequence continues at coordinate 98,612 of NW_027189183.1, read as the reverse complement.
AGCTGGCGGCTTGTCGATGGTCCCCCCATTTGTTGTGATGATCTTCTCCAGTTAACCCTTAAAATTTACCATTTTACCTTTGGTACGCCACAGATAAAATGTTATATTTTATTTACTGTAATATATAGCATGAATATTATACTCATCATGCAAGTTGTAGTTTATTGGACACCCCATACTCATCTTGTGAGTGCAACCCTTCTTTCGAATAGACAGTACCCTTTAAAACTAAATGTAATAAGTACATTCCTGACTGTCTAAATAGTATATCATTACACTTAATTATGCTGTTACATTTACCTTCCCATATATTCCCCTTATTTCTTGTTAATACACTCAAAATTTTTAGGTTGAAGTTTTTGTGTTCAATTCTATGCACACAAGTTTTAAATATAAAGAATTTCTTTTTCCGTTGTTTTAAACAATAGAGATTTTATAAAAAAAATGCAAATATCCTGAGATACTTTATAATTTATTGAAAGACTTTAGTTTTGTTTTATTAGTTCTATAAAACTGTAATATCCATATAGATATAGGTTAGGTATTAATTGTAATTAATAAGCAATAAATGCTATTTACATGTTTGTCCTCCTACATAACTAAGGTAAGTTTAGGTCGTGGTTTTCTATACAGCTTTTTAGGTAAACAATAATATTCACAATATTTTGGTGGAATGCTGGCGATTAAGTGCATTTATGTACTATGCCGATAGTCAGGATTGTACTTATTACATTTAGTATTAAAACGTACTGTCTATTCTGAAGATTGTCTGTATATTAAGAACATAAATTATTGACTTAGTTATGTTAGTTTAGGTTAGGTAGGGTTGGTTAGGTTCGGTCACGTACCTACTTTAGTTTTAAATCATATTAAAAACTTAACTCATACATAATGAAATGGATAGCTTTATCATTTCATTACAAAAAAATCGAAAAATATGTAAATTCTGGAAAACTTGGCTTATTTAACAAATCGGGCCTTGCATAGTAGGCCGAGGACTGTGTTCTGGCTGGCTACTAGGTACGACATATATATATATATATATATATATATATATATATATATATATATATATATATATATATATATATTAGTATATTTTGGTAGCAGTCTTTCCTGTAGACATATATTATTAAATATGACCGAAAAAGTAAGATTAATAATTCTAACACGAATTTTCTCAATCTTTCGTACATTACGCTTCACTGTTGGAGGTAAATCAAAAATCAATTCTCCAAAATTCATTTTTATTTCTAGTCTGACGCGACACGGGCGCGTTTCGTAAAACTTATTACATTTTCAAAGACTTTAGTTCACAAATACACAACTGAATAGAACTTACGTATCTCCGATTTTATATCTACATTTGAGTGAGGTGGAAGGGGTGATGTGGCATTAACACAAGACAGAACAAAATGTGGTATTAATAGGGTATTAATTTCATCAACACAAGACAGAACAAGGGTATTAATAGGGTATTAATTTCATCAACACAAGACAGAACACGAAACAATGGATATTGAATAGAAGTGTTTGTAGAAAGCCTATTGGTCCATATTTCTTGATGCTTCTATATTGGAGCGGAGTCTTGAGGTGGGTAGAATATAGTTGTGCAATAATTGGCTGTTGATTGCTGGTGTTGACTTCTTGATGTGTAGTGCCTCGCAAACGTCAAGCCGCCTGCTATCGCTGTATCTATCTTTCTATATATATATATATATATATATATATATATATATATATATATATATATATATATATATATATGTCGTACCTAGTAGCCAGAACGCACTTCTCAGCCTACTATGCAAGACCCGATTTGCCTAATAAGCCAAGTTTTACTGAATTAATATATTTTCTCTAATTTTTTTATTATGAAATGATAAAGCTACTCATTTCATAATGTATGAGGTCATTTTTTTCTTATTGGAGTTAAAATTAACGTAGATATATGACCGAACCTAACCAGCCCTACCTAACCTAACCTATCTCTATAGGTTAGGTTAGGTTAGGTAGCCAAAAAAGTCAGATTAGGTTAGGTTAGGTAGGTTAGGTAGTCGAAAAACAATTAATTCATGAAAACGTGGCTTATTAGGCAAATCGGGCCTTGCATAGTTGGCTGAGAAGTGCGTTCTGGCTACTAGGTACGACATATATATATATATATATATATATATATATATATATATATGTCGTACCTAGTAGCCAGAACGCACTTCTCAGCCTACTATGCAAGGCCCGATTTGCCTAATAAGCCAAGTTTTCTTGAATTAATATATTTTCTCTAATTTTTGTCTTGTGAAATGATAAAGCTACCCATTTCATTATGTATGAGGTCAATTATTTTTTATTGGAGTTAAAATTAACGTAGATATATGACCGAACCTAACCAACCCTACCTAACCTAACCTAACCTATCTTTATAGGTTAGATTAGGTTAGGTAGCCGAAAAAGTTAGGTTAGGTTAGGTTAGGTAGGTTAGGTAGTCGAAAAACAATTAATTCATGAAAACTTGGCTTATTAAGCAAATCAGGCCTTGCATAGTAGACTGGGAAGTGCGTTCTGGCTACTAGGTACGACATATATATATATATATATATATATATATATATATATATATATATATATATATATAATGTCGTACCTAGTAGCCAGAACGCACTTCTCAGCCAACTATGCAAGGCCCGATTTGCCTAATAAGCCACGTTTTCATGAATTAATTGTTTTTCGACTACCTAACCTACCTAACCTAACCTAATCTGACTTTTTCGGCTACCTAACCTAACCTAACCTATAGAGATAGGTTAGGTTAGGTAGGGCTGGTTAGGTATATATATATATATATATATATATATATATATATATATATATATATATATATATAATGTCGTACCTAGTAGCCAGAACGCACTTCTCAGCCAACTATGCAAGGCCCGATTTGCCTAATAAGCCACGTTTTCATGAATTAATTGTTTTTCGACTACCTAACCTACCTAACCTAACCTAATCTGACTTTTTCGGCTACCTAACCTAACCTAACCTATAGAGATAGGTTAGGTTAGGTTAGGCAGGGTTGGTTAGGTTCAGTCATATATCTACGTTAATTTTTACTAAAATAAAAAAAAATTGACCTCATACATAATGAAATGGGTAGCTTTATCATTTCATAAGAAAAAAATTAGAGAAAATATATTAATTCATGAAAACTTGGCTTATTAGGCAAATCGGGCCTTGCATAGTAGGCTGAGAAGTGCGTTCTGGCTACTATAAATATATATATATATATATGTGTGTATATCACGAAAATAAACACGTGATTAAGAATGTGACAATGTCAGACCACGGAGGAAAAATGAAACAGGAAATTTCCTTAAGTACTTTCGTATATTAAATACATCTTCAGAAGGTCCTTCTGAAGATGTATTTAATATACGAAAGTACTTAAGGAAATTTCCTGTTTCATTTTTCCTCCGTGGTCTGACATTGTCATATATATATATATATATATATATATATATATATATATATATATATATATATATATATATATATATATATATATATATATATATATATATATATATATATGACACACATATATATATATATATATATATATATATATATATATATATATTCAATGAAACATGTTTGAAAGAAAACCTGCTGCCAGTATACACCAATATAAACCCACATGACCCAGCAGTCCGCAATACAGAGTTTACCTATAAGTATAGGCAAGAGCTCATTCGGCATCAACTAAACAAGAAGAAGGAAGCCCTCCAAACCTTTATAGAGCAGGCGGAGCATCTGTTAAACAAATGGACCCAGTACGACATCCCTATCCAACTCAAGCAAACCATCAACAGTGAACTATTTAACCTGAAACAACAACATAAAACTCTTGTAGAAACAAAGACACTCCTTAAGTTAACATCCCTAAACGGTGGACAGCTAAAAATCCCTCGTCCTAAAGATGGCTACTTTAACCTGACTTCTTATGATCTTACCCAGGACCAACGAGACCTCTTAAATCTTGGTCTAAATTGTCAATTCTTATCTAAACCAAAGATGCATCAAAAACGCCTGGAAATCGAAATGCTTCTGGACGATATCCATAAGCTAGAAGACAACAAAAAAGTCATCACCACGGACACACTTCAAGCTGAACTACTTGCAGAAGCAGGGAAAAAACGAGGAACATATTCATCTACAATCTTAACCCCACGACTCAAAGAAGCAGCGAAACAACTAAAAAATCTGAAAGACGTAACAATAAGAAAAGCCGACAAAACAGGAGCATATGTATTGATTCCTACCAATGAATACATGAACAAAATTAGCGACATCCTAAGTGACGACTCCAAATTTCAACGAATCACGAGGAACCCCGTAGAAGACCTTAAGCGGAAAGTAAACAAAACAATTACAGCAATCAACGCAAAGAAAGGTAGTGTGCATTTCAATAAACTTCAAGGCGACTATGGCTTAGGATATGCCTACGGCAATGTTAAGACGCATAAACCAGGTAACCCACTACGCCCTATAATCAGCCAAATACCAACCCCAACTTATCACCTGGCAAAAAAACTCAATGAACTCCTAACTCCATACACTCCAAGTAAGTTTAGTCTACAATCATCAGCAGATTTCCTAGAATTGATCAAATCTACCCAGCCCGATGGAATCATCGCTTCCCTGGACGTTGAATCCCTTTTTACCAACGTCCCAGTCGACACAACCATAGGAATGATACTGGACAGAGTATACAGAGACGAGAGCACCCCCAAATTAGACATACCTGAGCCACACTTGAAAAGTCTTCTCGAAGCATGTACAAAGGAAGCCCCTTTCATCAGTCCACAAGGAGACATGTATTTACATATAGACGGAGTAGCAATGGGCTCCCCCTTAGGAGTTTTATTTGCTAATTTTTATATGGGAACCATCGAAGATAGGGTCTTCAGTAGCAGACAAAAACCAACTGTATACTGCCGTTATGTAGATGACATATTCGTAATAGTAAAAGACTCAGATGAACTAATTGACCTAAAAAGACACCTAGAGAGAGAGTCAGTACTCCGATTTACACATGAAAATAGTGAAAATAACAGTCTGCCATTCTTGGATGTACTAATAACAAAAACAGGAACCTCTTTAAGCACCAACGTATATACCAAGCCCACCAACATAGGATTATGCCTGAACGGTAGAAGTGAGTGCCCCCAAAGATACAAAGCCAGTGTTCTCAATGCTTGTATTCGTCGAGCGCTTACCCACTGCTCTGAATGGAGCAACGTGAGTAGAGAGTTTGAAAGAGTAACTCAGGTATTGGTGAACAACGGATATAGCAACGCGGAAATAAACGCTGCTATAAGAAGACACTTGGACCGTTGGTATAATTCAGAACCTAGAACAGAAACCACAACACCCCCAATAAAATTATATTACAAATCAACCATGCACAGTGAACATATAAAAGAGGAAAGAATAATGAAAGAAATAATCCGTAAAGGAGTAAAAAGCACTACTCCTAACCAAAACATAAACCTGATAATATTCTACAAAACCAAGAAGACTTCCGAACTCCTTATCAAAAACAGCCCGAAGCCGACGGAGAACCCTCTACAGCAGTCAAGCGTTGTATACATGTACACTTGCCCCCACGAAGGATGTAACCTTCAATGTAAGTACATAGGTATGACGTCGACCAAGCTGACGAGGCGTTTGACATGCCATCTTCAATCTGGTGCCCCTAGGAATCACATGAGACAAGCCCATGACATTACTCTAACAAGAGAAATGTTGAACAAGAATACTTGCATAATAGATAAAACCCAAGATTCAAGAAGATTACAAATTCTTGAGGCAATTCACATAAGAATAGAGCGACCTACCATGAACACCCAAATCACGGAACTATTTACTCTACCCACCATGAGAGTAAGAACAAGACAAGAACATATCGATGCCAACACAGAAGACAATGTCCAACATAACAGGCCAATTACACTGGATTAATCTTTGTGTTTAGATAGGAGATGCCTCGTATGGGCCAATTAGCCTTCTGCAGCCCCTATGTTTATCCCTTATGTATCCCCCCATGTTTTTCACCTTCATTGTATTATCACCTGACCTAATGCGGGTATAAAATCAACTAGTATTGTAAGATTGTTCACTTGAGAATGAACCATGGAGGTTCGAAACGTCGTGCAAATTATACAAATAAGTGTAATACACTCTATAGTAAATCACTTCTTTTCTTCACCTTAAAAGTACGAAAATGAGTTTTGGAGAACTCCTATTCCAATTAAGCCCTGATGCTAAGAAAATAGTTAGAGGGATAGAAGCCCTAAACCAGAAAATAATAAATACAGAATATGCGGTCATATTCAATGAAACATGTTTGAAAGAAAACCTGCTGCCAGTATACACCAATATATATATATATATATATATATATATATATATATATATATATATATATATATATATATATATATATTATATATATATATATATATATATATATATATATATATATATATATATATATATGACCGAAAAAGTAAGATTAATAATTCTAACACGAATTTTCTCGATCTTTCGTACGTTTCTTTTCACTGTTGGTGGTAATTCAAAAATCAATTCTCCAAAATTTATTTTTATTTCTAGTGTGACGCGACACTTACATTTTCAAAGACTTTAGTTTACACATTGGCTTCTCCAATGGTTTCGTCGAAGACATCATAAGTAGGAAAGTGAAACGCCATGCAACCTCTGAAGAGACAACTAACACAACACCTATACCCCCTATTAGACTATTTTACAGGAACTTCTCTTCCACAGCTCATAAAACGGAGGAAAGGGTCCTGAAAGATATTGTTAATAGGAACGTTATCGCTACAGACAAAAATCAGAGGATACAACTGACGATTTACTATAAAACCAGAAATACGGCCAGCCTACTCATGAGAAACTCTCCAGACACAAAGCAGAACGCTTTAAAAGAGACCAACGTCGTCTATGCCTTCAAATGCCCTCTTGGGGACTGTAAGCTCCAAAAAAACCAGTATATAGGCAAGACAACAACATCTCTTTCTAGGCGTTTAACGATGCATAAGCAACAGGGCTCCATTAAGGAACATATAATCTCTTCCCACAACCAAACCATTGCCAGAGAAATCCTAGTAAACAACACAGAAATCATCGATAGATACAGCGATAGCAGGCGGCTTGACGTCTGCGAGGCACTACACATCAAGAAGTCAACACCAGCAATCAACAGCCAATTAATGCACAACTATATTCTACCCACCTCAAGACTCCGCTCCAATATAGAAGCATCAAGAAATATGGACCAATAGGCTTTCTACAATCACTTCCATTCAATACCCATTATTTCGTGTTCTGTCTTGTGTTTAGGAATTTAATACCCTATTAATACCACCTCATCCCATCCACCTCACTCAAATGTAGATATAAACAAATCGAAGATGTGTAAGTTCTATTCAGTTGTGTATGTGTAAACTAAAGTCTTTGAAAATGTAATAAGTTTTACGAAACGCGCCCAAGTGTCGCGTCAGACTAGAAATAAAAATGAATTTTGGAGAATTGATTTTTGAATTACCACCAACAGTGAAAAGAAACGTACGAAATATCGAGAAAGTTCGTGTTAGAATTATTAATCTTACTTTTTCGGTCATATTTAATAAAATATGTCTACAGGAAAGACTGCTACCAAAATATACTAATATATATATATATATATATATATATATATATATATATATATATATATATATATATATATATATATATATATATATATATATATATATATATGTCGTACCTAGTAGCCAGAACGCACTTCTCAGCCTACTATGCAAGGCCAAATTTGCCTAATAAGCCAAGTTTTCCTGAATTAATATATTTTCTCTAATTTTTTTCTTATGAAGTGATAAAGCTACCCATTTCGTTATGTATGAGGTCAAATTTTTTTTATTGGAGTTAAAATTAACGTAGATATATGACCGAACCTAACCAACCCTACCTAACCTAACCTAACCTATCTTTATAGGTTAGGTTAGGTTAGGTAGCCGAAAAAGTTAGGTTAGGTTAGGTAGTCGAAAAACAATTAATTCATGAAAACTTGGCTTAATAGGCAAATCGGGCCTTGCATAGTAGGCAGAGAAGTGCGTTCTGGCTACTAGGTACGACATATATATATATTGATATATATATATATATATATATATATATATATATATATATATATATATATATATATTAGTATATTTTGGTAGCAGTCTTTCCTGTAGACATATTTTATTAAATATGACCGAAAAAGTAAGATTAATAATTCTATCACGAATTTTCTCAATCTTTCGTACATTATGCTTCACTGTTGGAGGTAAATCAAAAATCACTTCTCCAAAATTCATTTTTATTTCTAGTCTGACGCGACACGGGCGCGTTTCGTAAAACTTATTACATTTTCAAAGACTTCACAAATACACAACTGATTAGAACTTGCGTTTCCCTGATTTTATATCTACATTTGAGTGAGGTGGGAAGGGTGATGTGGCATTACATTTGAGTAAGGTGGGAAGGATGATGTGGCATTAGAGGATATTAATAGGGTATTAAAAGTATCAACACAAGACAGAACACGAAACAATGGATATTGAATAGAAGTGTTTGTAGAAAGCCTATTGGTCCATATTTCTTGATGCTTCTATATTGGAGCGGAGTCTTGAGGTGGGTAGAATATAGTTGTGCAATAATTGGCTGTTGATTGCTGGTGTTGACTTCTTGATGTGTAGTGCCTCGCAAACGTCGAGCCGCCTGCTATCGCTGTATCTATCGATGATTTCTGTGTTGTTTACTAGGATTTCTCTGGCGATGGTTTGGTTATGGGAAGAGATTATATGTTCCTTAATGGAGCCCTGTTGTTTATGCATCGTTAAACGCCTAGAAAGAGATGTTGTTGTCTTGCCTATATACTGGTTTTTTTGGAGCTTACAGTCCCCAAGTGGGCATTTGAAGGCATAGACGACGTTAGTCTCTTTTAAAGCGTTCTGTTTCGTGTCTGGAGAGTTTCTCATGAGTAGGCTGGCCGTTTTTCTGGTTTTATAGTAAATCATCAGTTGTATCCTCTGATTTTTGTCTGTAGGGATAACGTTTCTATTAACAATATCTTTCAGGACCCTTTCCTCTGTTTTATGAGCTGTGGAAAAGAAGTTCCTGTAAAATAGTCTAATAGGGGGTATAGGTGTTGTGTTAGTTGTCTCTTCGGAGGTTGCATGGCTTTTCACTTTCCTTCTTATGATGTCTTCGATGAAACCATTGGAGAAGCCGTTATTGACTAGAACCTGCCTTACCCTACAGAGTTCTTCGTCGACTTGCTTCCATTCTGAGCTGTGGCTGAGAGCACGGTCGACGTATGCGTTAACAACACTCCTCTTGTACCTGTCAGGGCAGTCGCTGTTGGCATTTAGGCACATTCCTATGTTTGTTTCCTTTGTGTAGACTGCAGTGTGGAAACCTCCGCCCTTTTCCATGACTGTTACATCTAGAAAAGGCAGCTTCCCATCCTTTTCCGTCTCGTAAGTGAAACGCAGCACGGAACTCTGCTCAAATGCCTCCTTCAGCTCCTGCAGATGTCTGACATCAGGTACCTGTGTAAAAATGTCGTCAACATACCTGCAGTATATGGCCGGTTTCAAGTTCATGTCGACTAAGACTTTTTGCTCGATGGTACCCATGTAGAAGTTTGCAAACAGGACACCTAGGGGAGAACCCATAGCGACCCCATCTACTTGCTTATACATGTGCCCATCCGGGCTCAAGAAGGGTGCCTCTTTAGTACAAGCTTGGAGTAGTTTCCTCAGAATACTTTCTGGCATGTCAAGAGGAGTACAGGCTGGATCACGATACACTCTGTCGGCTATCATTCCGATTGTCTCGTCCACAGGTACGTTAGTGAACAGCGATTCTACGTCCAACGAGGCTCTTATCCCTGTGGCCCGTGCGCCCCGCAGTAAGTCCACAAATTCCTTTGGAGACTTCAGGCTGAAGGCGCAAGGAACATAAGGAGTCAGCAGGCACGATAAAGCCTTCACGATAAAATATCGCCAGGATCTGATTCGTGATCAGATATACAAGGCAGAGAATGAAATCAAAGACAAAAAAACGCAACTACTTCATGCTACAAACGAGTGGAGAAATAGCAACATCGACCATAGTATCCGTACCCGCATTGAACAACACCTCGACATCCTCACAGACCAACATCACCTCAGCACTAAAACAAGGATTATCAAGAAACTAACAACATTATATGGAGGACCTATGGCAATTCCACGACCAAGAGATGGCTTCCTGAACCTTGCAGGAATTAACCTCACTGAGGACCAAGTCACTCTCCTAAATCTGGGCATAAACTGTCATGTTATGTCCAGACCGAGTGAAATGGCCCGGAAAGTGGAGTTGGAAATTCTGTTGGACGACATATTCGAACTCGAGACACAAAAGAAGGTCACTACCAAAGATACCTTACAAGCAGAACTTATTGCAGAAGGAGGAAAGAATCGAGGCAACTACAGAAGCACCATACTGTCCCCCGAGCTTAGAGCGGCAGCTAAAAGCCTTCGTGAGAACAAGGAGATAGTTGTCAGGAGAGGTGACAAGTCGCCAATATATGTCATTCTTAAAAAAGACGAATATCTGGCGAAAATGAACATCATACTCTCTGACCAAACTAAGTTCCAAAGGGTAACGAAGGACACTACAGCCGAATTAAAAGCAAAGGTCAACAAACTGATCGAAACTGTGAACGCCAAGAAATCCGGACTCCACCTGCCAAAGATCATTGGGGAATATAAACCTGGATATGCGTATGGAAATGTCAAGACGCACAAGCCTGGAAACCCACTTCGGCCAATCATTAGCCAGATACCCACACCCACGTACAGATTGGCGAAGCGACTCAACGGCCTGCTGACTCCTTATGTTCCTTGCGCCTTCAGCCTGAAGTCTCCAAAGGAATTTGTGGACTTACTGCGGGGCGCACGGGCCACAGGGATAAGAGCCTCGTTGGACGTAGAATCGCTGTTCACTAACGTACCTGTGGACGAGACAATCGGAATGATAGCCGACAGAGTGTATCGTGATCCAGCCTGTACTCCTCTTGACATGCCAGAAAGTATTCTGAGGAAACTACTCCAAGCTTGTACTAAAGAGGCACCCTTCTTGAGCCCGGATGGGCACATGTATAAGCAAGTAGATGGGGTCGCTATGGGTTCTCCCCTAGGTGTCCTGTTTGCAAACTTCTACATGGGTACCATCGAGCAAAAAGTCTTAGTCGACATGAACTTGAAACCGGCCATATACTGCAGGTATGTTGACGACATTTTTACACAGGTACCTGATGTCAGACATCTGCAGGAGCTGAAGGAGGCATTTGAGCAGAGTTCCGTGCTGCGTTTCACTTACGAGACGGAAAAGGATGGGAAGCTGCCTTTTCTAGATGTAACAGTCATGGAAAAGGGCGGAGGTTTCCACACTGCAGTCTACACAAAGGAAACAAACATAGGAATGTGCCTAAATGCCAACAGCGACTGCCCTGACAGGTACAAGAGGAGTGTTGTTAACGCATACGTCGACCGTGCTCTCAGCCACAGCTCAGAATGGAAGCAAGTCGACGAAGAACTCTGTAGGGTAAGGCAGGTTCTAGTCAATAACGGCTTCTCCAATGGTTTCATCGAAGACATCATAAGAAGGAAAGTGAAAAGCCATGCAACCTCCGAAGAGACAACTAACACAACACCTATACCCCCTATTAGACTATTTTACAGGAACTTCTTTTCCACAGCTCATAAAACAGAGGAAAGGGTCCTGAAAGATATTGTTAATAGAAACGTTATCCCTACAGACAAAAATCAGAGGATACAACTGACGATTTACTATAAAACCAGAAAAACGGCCAGCCTACTCATGAGAAACTCTCCAGACACGAAACAGAACGCTTTAAAAGAGACTAACGTCGTCTATGCCTTCAAATGCCCACTTGGGGACTGTAAGCTCCAAAAAAACCAGTATATAGGCAAGACAACAACATCTCTTTCTAGGCGTTTAACGATGCATAAACAACAGGGCTCCATTAAGGAACATATAATCTCTTCCCATAACCAAACCATCGCCAGAGAAATCCTAGTAAACAACACAGAAATCATCGATAGATACAGCGATAGCAGGCGGCTCGACGTTTGCGAGGCACTACACATCAAGAAGTCAACACCAGCAATCAACAGCCAATTATTGCACAACTATATTCTACCCACCTCAAGACTCCGCTCCAATATAGAAGCATCAAGAAATATGGACCAATAGGCTTTCTACAAACACTTCTATTCAATATCCATTGTTTCGTGTTCTGTCTTGTGTTGATACTTTTAATACCCTATTAATATCCTCTAATGCCACATCATCCTTCCCACCTTACTCAAATGTAATGCCACATCACCCTTCCCACCTCACTCAAATGTAGATATAAAATCAGGGAAACGCAAGTTCTAATCAGTTGTGTATTTGTGAAGTCTTTGAAAATGTAATAAGTTTTACGAAACGCGCCCGTGTCGCGTCAGACTAGAAATAAAAATGAATTTTGGAGAAGTGATTTTTGATTTACCTCCAACAGTGAAGCATAATGTACGAAAGATTGAGAAAATTCGTGATAGAATTATTAATCTTACTTTTTCGGTCATATTTAATAAAATATATATATATATATATATATATATATCAATATATATATATGTCGTACCTAGTAGCCAGAACGCACTTCTCTGCCTACTATGCATTGCCCAATTTGCCTAATAAGCCAAGTTTTCATGAATTAATGTTTTTTCGACTACCTAACCTACCTAACCTAACCTAACCTAACTTTTTCTGCTACCTAACGTAACCTAACCGATAGAGATAGGTTAGGATAGGTTAGGTAGGGTTGGTTAGGTTCGGTCATATATCTACGTTAGTTTTAACTCCAATAAAAAAAAATTGACCTCATACATAATGAAATGGGTAGCTTTATCATTTCATAAGAAAAAAATTAGAAAAAATACATCAATTCAGGAAAACTTGGCTTAATAGGCAAATCGGGCCTTGCATAGTAGGTCGAGAAGTGCGTTCTGGCTACTAGGTACGACATATATATATATATATATATATATATATATGTCGTACCTAGTAGCCAGAACTCACTTCTCAGCCTACTATGCGAGGCCCGATTTGCCTAATAAGCCAAGTTTTACTGAATTAATATATTTTCTCTAATTTTTTTCTTATGAAATGATAAAGCTACCAATTTCATTATGTATGAGGTCAATTTTTTTTTATTGTAGTTAAAATTAACGTAGATATATGACCGAACCTAACCAACCCTACCTAACCTAACCTAACCTATAAAGATAGGTTAGGTTAGGTTAGGTAGCCGAAAACGTTAGGTTAGGTTAGGTTAGGAAGGTTAGGTTGTCGAAAAAACATTAATTCATGAAAACTAGGCTTATTAGGTAAATCGGGCCTTGCATAGTAGGCTGAGAAGTGAGTTATGGCTACTAAGTACGACATATATATATATATATATATATATATATATATATATATATATATATATATATATATATATATATATATATATATATATATATATATATATATATATATATAATGTATATACGTATATACTATATAATGTATATAATGTATATATATGTAATGTAATGTAATGTATGTAATGTAATGTATGTAATGTACTATATAATGTATATATAATGTATATACGTATATAATGTATATACCCATGAGCACCACACCAGAAATAAATACAGTTTTGATATTCCTAGAGTACGTCTTAATCAAACTAGAAATGCTCTGCAAATCAAGGGGCCCAGAATGTGGAATGACCTTCCCAACCATGTTAAAGACTGTACCTCTCTCAACCAGTTTAAGATAAAAACTAAACACTACCTAATAAATTCCCTGTAATCTACCTCACTCCTCTATTGTCAACCCATGTCTGTTATTTTCTTTTTTTTTTTTTTTTTCTTTTTTTTTTTAATCAACACTGTTTGTCAACCTATTGTATTTGTGCTGCCTTTTCAGTCATGTTCCCCCTTTTTTTTATCTTTATTTGTATTTGTTCTCAACATCTTTTATTCTTTATGCTCAATTAGTATTAAGTTCTAGATATTAATGTTTTTCTTGCCCGAAACGCATTGCGTAATAGTGGCTTTAGGCATTGTATGTACTAGCTCTATCTATATATCAATCCATTAATGTAACATCACTTGTATGTATATACCTTACCTGAATAAACATCTGAATCTGAATCTGAATCTGAATAAGAAATAGGAGAGGTCCCAAGATGCTGCCCTGTGGCACCCCTACTGTCAATGGTAGAGTAGGGGGAGGCTATTTATATTTATTTATATACAAGAAGGTACATTGGGGGTTAACAGAGAATACAGAAATTAAATTGAATTTACATTCTTGTAAAGCCACTAGTAAGCATAGCGTTTCGGGCAAGTCCTTAAACTAACAGAAATTTTTTACATAAATTAACAGTAAAATTGATAAAAAAATGTTTACAGGTACTTTACAGATTTATTTTACCTGTACAGATAATTTTAAGTAGAAGAATTACATTAAAATTAACAAAAAAATGTTTACAGGTACATTGAAGAAATTTGACACAAAAGCAGATTAGAATAATAACAATACACAATAATAAATAATTAATAAATAAATGTTTATTCAGGTAAGGTACATACACACAACAGATTTTACAAAAATTTCTAGATTTATAGATAGGGCTAGTACATACAATGCCTAAAGCCACTATTACGCAAAGCGTTTCGGGCAGGAAAAACATTAAAGACTATAACTTAATACAAGTTGAGTTTAAAGTATAGAATGTGTTGAGAACAAATTAAAATAAAGATAAAAAAGGGGGGTAACATGATTGAAAAAGCAGCACAAATACAATTAGGTCGACAAACAGCGTTGTTTAAAAAAACAGACATGGGTTGACAATATAGGGGTAAGGTAGTTACAGGGAATTTATTAGGTAGTGCTTCGCTTTTATCTTAATCTGGTTGAGAGAGATACAGTCTTTAACATGATTGGGAAGGTCATTCCACATTCTGAGTCCCTTGATTTGTAGAGCATTTCTAGTTTGATTAAGTCGTACTCTTGGAATATCAAAACTGTATTTGTTTCTGGTGTGGTGCTCATGGGTTCTGTTGCAACCTTCAATGAAGCTTTTGAGGTCAGGATTGGCATTACAGTTCAGCGTTTTATATATGTATAATACATATGAGAGAATGTGCAGTGACTTAATATCTAACATATTCAGAGATTTGAGTAGGGGTACCGAGTGATGTCTGGGGCCAGAGTTGGATATTATCGTAATAGCAGCTTTGTGTTGAGTAATTAGAGGACGTAAATGATTTTGGGTAGTAGAACCCCAAGCACAAATACCATAGTTGAGATATGGATAGATGAGGGAGTAATAGAGCGTCACCAGGGCAGGGCGGGGAACTTAATATCTGATCTTAGAAAGAATGGCAACAGTTTTTGAAACTTTTTTTTATATATTTAGAATGTGTCCCTGGAAATTCAGCTTGTGGTCAATGAGAACGCCTAGGAATTTGCCATCTATTTTGTTACAAATTTGGGTATTGTTTATTCTGAGATTTATTTGATTAGAGGATTTATTGCCAAACAGAATATAGAATTTTTTTTCAATGTTAAGGGTGAGTTTGTTGGCAGTTAGTCAAAGATGGACTTTATTTAGCTCAATATTTACTGTGGCATTTACAGTAAGGGGGTCAGGACTGGAGTAAATGAAGGTTGTGTCATCAGCAAATAGAATTGGTTTGAGGTGTTGGGAGGGATTTGGAAGGTCATTAATGTAGATGAGAAACAGGAGAGGTCCAAGTATGCTGCCCTGAGGAACACCGATGTTGATGGGTAGGGGTGGGAGAAATTGAATTATTCACAGAAACATACTGGAGCCTGTCAGTAAGGTAAGATTTGAGGTATTGCAGGGAGCGTCCTCTGACTCCATAATGATGTAATTTAAGAAGAAGGTGTTGGTGGTTGACAGTGTTAAAAGCCTTACGCAGGTCCACAAATAGCCCAACAGGGAACTCATTTTTATCAAGAGCTGCATGAATCAAGTTAATCATACTAATAAGTGCATCGTTAGTGCTTTTTTGGGTCTGAAGCCATATTGACAAGAGCTAAGTATATTGTGTTTGGCTAGATAAGAGTAAATCTGCTTGTAGATTAGTTTTTCAAATATTTTTGACAAGTTAGGCAGGATTGATATAGGTCTGTAGTTGTTAACATCTGTGAGATCACCACATTTGTGGACAGGGGTTACTCTCGCTTTTTTTAGAATATCTGGAAAGATTTGGAGTTCAAGTGACTTGTTGAAGAGCAATGCAATACCAGAGGCTAAAAATCTGGAGGCTTTTTTGTAAATTAAAGTTGGTATCTCCTCAAGGGCACTAGACTTGGTTTTAAGGGAAAGGATTATCTCATTAACGTCAGTGGAATTTGTAGGCTTTAGGTACAGAGGCTGTGGATAGTTACCTGTAAGATAGTCCTTAACATCAGTACTGGAAGATGGAATATCATTTGCAAGGGATGACCCAATGGAAGAGAAGAACCTATTGAACTCAATAGCAGAATCAGAGGCTGAAAGCTGACCATCGTTATTGGACATGACTGTTGGTTTGTTATTTAAAATCTTCTTTGATCCCAATATTTGTGAAATTGTGCTCCAAGTTTTTTTAATGTTGCTCTTTATTTGGGTAAATTTATCTTCGTAGTATTTAGTTTTGGCTCGACTAATTATTTTAGATAGCAATAACGAGTAATTCTTAGAGAATTCTTTGGAGACGGTTCCTAACCTATACTTCTTCTCAAGGTCATGTTTTTTATTAATGGATAATTTTTTAATATTTTTATTAATAACAATACACAATAATAACAATACGCAATAATAACAATACACAATAATGAAACAAGGATTACTAGGTACATGAGGATAACATTTCAGGGTTATAGTTGGTTCACTGAAGCATAATATGAGGATCGTTTCAAGGAAAAATCTCAAGGAATAATGCAGTAGAATATGCACTCAATACAACAACCATGATATCAGATGATATCTAAGATTACAGTGGTAAAGTAATATGGCTTAGGTACAAATGTTGGGGGATTAGGTAGCACTAGATACAGTGTGAACATAAAGTACTAGGTAGAAAACTATGAAGATGAAATAGGTACTTTTTGGTTTTATTTTTGAATAAGGCAAAAGTTGGACTTTTGTCCAAAAGTTGGAGTTATGCTATTGATGAGTACATATTAGTTCCTGTCACTTAGATAGGAACGAATATAGTCCAAAGCAAGGCCTTGAATACCATAGTGGTGAAGTTTAAATAAGAGGTAATTATGGTTTATAGTATCAAAGGCTTTTCTCAAGTCAATGAAGAGGCCAATTGAGAACTCATTTTTGTCAAGGGCAGTGTAGATTATATCAAACAGTCTAATGATGGCATCATTGATACTCATTTGGAAACAAAAGCCAAACTGGCAGGGACTTAGTATATAGATTTTACGAAGTAGGAATAGAGCTGATTAAAAAAAAAAACAATTTTTGAAAGTATAGGTAGATGTGATATTATTCTGTAATTGTCAGTTGTCTCGCCTCCTTTATTAACTGGCACCAATCTTGCTTTTTTAAGGATATCAGGAAAAGTAGGACACTAGAGATTTGTTGAATAGCAGAGGAATGGGTGTTGCAAGAACAGGGGCAGCACTCTTATATATCATAGATGGTATTTTATTAATGTTCCAAGTTTTGGTTTTAAGTAATTGAATTATGGATATAATGTCTGTCGGGCTGACTGGTAAAAGGAATAGAGAGTTAGCTACCTGTGAGATATGTAGTATATTGTGTCTGGGTCTCTGGAATTTTTCTGGCAAGGTTTGCACCAATTGATGAAAAGAAGCTATTGAAATTAGTTGCAATATCTAAGTCTGTTGCAAGTGTGTAACCATCTTTGGAGAGTTTTATCTGCTTGGTATGTGAGTGTTGTTTAGACCCTAGGATGTTAGAGATGACTTTCCATGTAATGTTCATATTTCGTTTTGCTTCTTTAAATCTATTCTCATAAAAGGAAGCTTTGGCTCTTTGTATTATATTGGTAAGCATTGATGGGTATGCTACTTGTGAGCCAGGGGTTGTTTAATCTTTTGACAGTTTATTTGCTGAGGGAGGAGAAGACTCAAGATGATTCAAAATGCTCAGAATACTCTCACAAATTTATATCAATCTAATATTTAGGAATCTTATATAATAAAAATGTATGACTACAAGTTCTCCTTCTTTCCCTTCAACAGGTCTTCCTCACTGGGCCTGCTTGGCTTTTGTGTTACTGGGAGGGTGCCATCACCGTTTACCTTTCAAGACTGACTCATGCTGGCACTGCATTTGTTGACCTTCCCTTCACAGTAAACACACAGTCCTTCTCCATATGGTGATTGTCCAGGGCAAGCAGGGTGTGGCCGCCATCTTGGAAACAGGAGGATGGAGAAGCAGGGTCTTCTAATTTCTTCAAAGCAAAAGAATCTTCTGTCTTCCCAGACTTATGGCAGCTTCTGCCGGCCTTGCATTCTTGTTCCTACATGGCCCTTGGGCCTTTTATATTTATTTTACATAATAAAACAACTATTAATACCCATGTGTTTCACAAGAGATCCATGACCTTTAAGCGCTAATTGTATTAACTAATGTACATATTGTAACCTTTAAATATCTAATAAAAGACAACAAAACACAAAAGGAAGAGGGTGGTAGGAGAAAACCACACAGAAACTGTATTCAACGGGACCTAAACATTCCCTCTATTGCATTATGTGTGATTTCCATTTTTTTTATATAGATTTTTTATATTTAGATTTTGCATATATATATATAGAGAGAGAGAGCACGGGCGACATATGCGTTAACAACACTCCTCTTGTTTTGTTATGGAAGCAAGTCGACGAAGTGCCCAGACAGGTACAAGAGGAGTGTTGTTAACGCATATGTCGACCGTGATCTCAGCCACAGCTCAGAATGGAAGCAAGTCGACGAAGAACTCTGTAGGGTAAGGCAGGTCCTAGTCAACAACGGCTTCTCCAATGGTTTCGTCGAAGACATCATAAGAAGGAAAGTGAAACGCCATGCAACCTCTGAAGAGACAACTAACACAACACCTATACCCCCTGTTAGACTATTTTACAGGAACTTCTTTTCCACAGCTCATAAAACGGAGGAAAGGGTCCTGAAAGATATTGTTAATAGAAACGTTATCCCTACAGACAAAAATCAGAGGATACAACTGACGATTTACTATAAAACCAGAAAAACGGCCAGCCTACTCATGAGAAACTCTCCAGACACAAAGCAGAACGCTTTAAAAGAGACCAACGTCGTATATGCCTTCAAATGCCCACTTGGGGACTGTAAGCTCCAAAAAACCCAGTATATAGGCAAGACAACAACATCTCTTTCTAGGCGTTTAACGATGCATAAGCAACAGGGCTCCATTAAGGAACATATAATCTCTTCCCACAACCAAACCATCGTCAGAGAAATCGTAGTAAAAACACAGAAATCATCGATAGATACAGCGATAGCAGACGGCTTGACGTTTGCGAGGCACTGCACATTAAGAAGTCAACACCAGCAATCAACAGCCAATTAATGCACAACTATATTCTACCCACCTCAAGACTCCGCTCCAATATAGAAGCATCAAGAAATATGGACCAATAGGCTTTCTACAATCACTTCCATTTCAATACCTATTGTTTCATGTTCTGTCTTGTGTTGATGAAATTAATACCCTATTAAATACCACCTCACCCCATCCACCTCACTCAAATGTAGATATAAACAAATTGGAGATATGTAAGTTCTATTCAGTTGTGTATGTGTAAAGTCTTTGAAAATGTAATAAGTTTTACGAAACGCGCTCAAGTGTCGCGTCAGACTAGAAATAAAAATGAATTTTGGAGAATTGATTTTTGAATTACCTCCAACAGTGAAAAGAAATGTACGAAAGATTGAGAAAATTCGTGTTAGAATTATTAATCTTACTTTTTCGGTCATATTTAATAATATATATATATATATATATATATATATATATATATATATATATATATATATATATATATATATTTATATATATATAGATTATATATTCCTTAATGGAGCGTTGTTGCTAATGCATAAGCAACAGGGCTCCATTAAGGAACATATAATCTCTTCCCACAAACAAACCATCACCAGAGAAATCCTAGCAAACAACACAGAAATCATCGATAGATACAGCGATAGCAGACGGCTGGACGTCTGCGAGTATATATATATATATATGTCGTACCTAGTAGCTAGAATGCACTTCTCGGCCTACTATGCAAGGCCCGATTTGCCTAATAAGCCAAGTTTTCCTGAATTTATATATTTTTCTATTATTTTTTCTTATGAAATGATAAAGCTATCCATTTCATTATGTATGAGTTCATTTTTTTTCAATTTGAGTTTTTTAAAACTAACGGAGATATATGACCGAACCTAACCAACCCTACCTAACCTAACCTAACCTATCTTAACCTAACCTAAACTAACATAACTAATTCAATAATATATGTTCTTAATATAATAAAACAACTATAAGTAAAATCAGTCAATTGGAAACAATTTATTATAAATAGAAAAAATCTCTCGGCCTATTAGGCAAATCGGGCCTTGCATAGTAGGCCGAGAAGTGC
This sequence comes from Procambarus clarkii, assembly GCF_040958095.1. Lineage (NCBI taxonomy): Eukaryota > Metazoa > Arthropoda > Malacostraca > Decapoda > Cambaridae > Procambarus > Procambarus clarkii. The sequence goes on along the minus strand of NW_027189183.1, from coordinate 77,717 downwards.
ATTCTGGCTACTAGGTACGACATGTGTGTATATATATATATATATATATATATATATATATATATATATATATATATATATATATATATATATATATGTCGTACCTAATAGCCAGAACGCACTTCTCAGCCTACTATGCAAGGCCCGATTTGCCTAATAAGCCAAGTTTTCCTGAATTAATATATTTTCTCTATTTTTTTTCTTATGAAATGATAAAGCTACCCATTTCATTATGTATGTAGTCAATTTTTTTTTATTGGAGTTAAAATTAACGTAGATATATGACCGAACCTAACCAACCCTACCTAACCTTTCCTAACCTATCTTTATAGGTTAGGTTCGGTTAGGTTGCCTAAAAAGTTAGGTTAGGTTAGGTTAGGTAGTCGAAAAACAATTAATTCAGAAAAACTTGGCTTATTAGGCAAATCGGGCCTTGAATAGTAGGCTGAGAAGTGCGTTCTGGCTACTAGGTACGACATATATATATATTGGTGTATACTGGCAGCAGGTTTTCTTTCAAACATGTTTCATTGAATATGACCGCATATTCTGTATTTATTTTTTTCTGGTTTAGGGCTTCTATCCCTCTAACTATTTTCTTAGCATCAGGACTTAATTGGAATAGGAGTTCTCCAAAACTCATTTTCGTACTTTTAAGGTGAAGAAAAGAAGTGATTTACTATAGAGTGTATTACACTTATTTGTATAATTTGCACGACGTTTCGAACCTCCATGGTTCATTCTCAAGTGAACAGATCTTACAATACTAGTAGATTTTATACCCGCATTAGGTCAGGTGATAATACAATGAAGGTGAAAAACATGGGGGGATACATAAGGGATAAACATAGGGGCTGCAGAAGGCTTATTGGCCCATACGAGGCATCTCCTATCTAAACACAAAGATTAATCCAGTGTAATTGGCCTGTTATGTTGGACATTGTCTTCTGTGTTGGCATCGATATGTTCTTGTCTTGTCCTTACTCTCATGGTGGGTAGAGTAAATAGTTCCGTGATTTGGGTGTTCATGGTAGGTCGCTCTATTCTTATGTGAATTGCCTCAAGAATTTGTAATCTTCTTGAATCTTGGGTTTTGTCTATTATGCAAGTATTCGTGTTCAACATTTCTCTTGTTAGAGTAATGTCATGGGCTTGTCTCATGTGATTCCTAGGGGCACCAGATTGAAGATAACAAAATAACAAAAACAGGAACCTCTTTAAGCACCAACGTATATACCAAGCCCACCAACATAGGATTATGCCTGAACGGTAGAAGTGAGTGCCCCCAAAGATACAAAGCCAGTGTTCTCAATGCTTATATTCGTCGAGCGCTTACCCACTGCTCTGAATGGAGCAACGTGAGTAGAGAGTTTGAAAGAGTAACTAAGGTATTGGTGAACAACGGATATAGCAACGCGGAAATAAACGCTGCTATAAGAAGACACTTGGACCGTTGGTATAATTCAGAACCTAGAACAGAAACCACAACACCCCCAATAAAATTATATTACAAATCAACCATGCACAGTGAACATATAAAAGAGGAAAGAATAATGAAAGAAATAATCCGTAAAGGAGTAAAAAGCACTACTCCTAACCAAAACATAAACCTGATAATATTCTACAAAACCAAGAAGACTTCCGAACTCCTTATCAAAAACAGCCCGAAGCCGACGGAGAACCTTCTACAGCAGTCAAGCGTTGTATACATGTACACTTGCCCCCACGAAGGATGTAACCTTCAATGTAAGTACATAGGTATGACGTCGACCAAGCTGACGAGGCGTTTGACATGCCATCTTCAATCTGGTGCCCCTAGGAATCACATGAGACAAGCCCATGACATTACTCTAACAAGAGAAATGTTGAACAAGAATACTTGCATAATAGACAAAACCCAAGATTCAAGAAGATTACAAATTCTTGAGGCAATTCACATAAGAATAGAGCGACCTACCATGAACACCCAAATCACGGAACTATTTACTCTACCCACCATGAGAGTAAGGACAAGACAAGAACATATCGATGCCAACACAGAAGACAATGTCCAACATAACAGGCCAATTACACTGGATTAATCTTTGTGTTTAGATAGGAGATGCCTCGTATGGGCCAATAAGCCTTCTGCAGCCCCTATGTTTATCCCTTATGTATCCCCCCATGTTTTTCACCTTCATTGTATTATCACCTGACCTAATGCGGGTATAAAATCAACTAGTATTGTAAGATCTGTTCACTTGAGAATGAACCATGGAGGTTCGAAACGTCGTGCAAATTATACAAATAAGTGTAATACACTCTATAGTAAATCACTTCTTTTCTTCACCTTAAAAGTACGAAAATGAGTTTTGGAGAACTCCTATTCCAATTAAGCCCTGATGCTAAGAAAATAGTTAGAGGGATAGAAGCCCTAAACCAGAAAAAAAATAAATACAGAATATGCGGTCATATTCAATGAAACATATATATATATATATATATATATATATATATATATATATATATATATATATATATATATATATATATATATATATATGTATGTATGTATGTATGTATATATATGAGAAAGCTGCATGAATGCGCAATCATTGGTGCGGTGGTCACAATACTGTGTACGTTTAGGGGTGATCCTGGACGGCATGGGTTCGAATCCTGGCCGGGTCAAAGAGTACTTAGTGATATATATATATATATATATATATATATATATATATATATATATATATATATATATATATATATATATATATATATATATATATTTATAGAAGGGAGTACCACCTCTAGATGGAAGAAGGGGGGACCCATAGCCTCGGAGGAAACCACGCATAACGCATATATATAACCACCATAACGCATATATATATATATATATATATATATATATATATATATATATATATATATATATATATATATATATTATATATATATATATATATATATATATATATATATATATATATATATATATATATATATATATATATATATATACACACACACACACATACACAATATTTTAAATTGGGAAGGAGTACCACCTCTGGCCTGAAGAAGGGGAACACAGTATTTTTAGTGAGTATAATTGGACAGACTTGTTGCTAGGCAAGGAAGTGAATGAGATGTATGTCAAGTTTTGTGAAATATATGATAAAGGCACAAAAAATTTAAGCCAAAACAGAGATGCAGAACTAAGAAACAGGATTGGTTCAACAGAAATTGTGAGAAGGCCAGAGACCAAAAGACACAAAAATGGAATCAATACTGGAAGAGGCCAAACCCCCAAACATACCAGCGATACAAAGATGGGAGAAACAACTACACGGCAGTGAGGAGAGAGGCAGAAAGAAATTTTGAAAAAGGGATTGCAAACAAATGTAAAACGTGTGAAACATTAAACGAAAAGTTCCAAAGTGTGTTTGTACACAATGAAATTTTCAAGGAACCAGACACAATAAGAATTCCAGAGAACGACATAGAGCACATAGAGGTGTCTAGAGACGAAGTGAAAAAAAATGCTAAAGGAGCTCAGTAAGAACAAAGCAGTTGGTCCAGATGGAGTTTCACCATGGGTTCTGAGAGAATGTGCACCTGAGCTCAGCATTCCACTTCAACTGATTTTTCAGGCTCCCTGTTTACAGGACTTTTAGCTGATGTGTGGAAAAAGGCTAACATAGTTCTAATCTACAAAAGTGGAAGCAGGGAAGACCCCCTTAATTATAGACCTGTATCATTGACAAGTGTAATAGTCAAAATATTGGAAAAAATAATTAAAACTAAATGGGTAGAACACCTGGAGAGAAATGATATGATATCAGACAGACAGTATGGTTTTCGATCTGGAAGATCCTGTGTATCGAATTTACTCAGTTTCTATGATCGAGCAACAGAGATATTACAGGAAAGAGATGGTTGGGTTGACTGCATCTATCTGGACCTAAAAAAGGCTTTCGACAGAGTTCCATATAAGAGGTTGTTCTGGAAACTGGAAAATATTGGAGGGGTGACAGGTAAGCTTCTAACATGGATGAAAATTTTTTCTGACTGATAGAAAAATGAGGGCAGCGATCAGAGGTTATGTATCGGACTGGAGAAATGTCACAAGTGCAGTACCACAGGGTTCAGTTCTTGCACCAGTGATGTTTATTGTCTACATAAATGATCTACCAGTTGGTATACAGAATTATATGAACATGTTTGCTGATGATGCTAAGATAATAGGAAGGATAAGAAACTTAGATGATTGTCATGCCCTTCAAGATGACCTGGACAAAATAAGTATATGGAGCACCACTTGGCAAATGGAATTTAATATTAATAAATGCCATGTTATGGAATGTGGAATAGGAGAACATAGACCCCACACAACCTATATATTATGTGAGAAATCTTTAAAGAATTCTGATAAAGGAAGAGATCTAGTGGTGGTTCTAGATAGAAAACTATTACCTGAGGACCACATAAAGAATATTGTGTGAGGAGCCTATGCCACGCTTTCTAACTTTAGAATTGCTTTTAAATACATGGATGGCGATATACTAAAGAAATTGTTCACGACTTTTGTTAGACCGAAGCTAGAATGTGCAGCGGTTGTGTGGTGCCCATATCTTAAGAAGCGCATCAACAAACTGGAAAAGGTGCAAAGACATGCTACTAAGTGGCTCCCAGAACTGAAGGGCAAGAGCTACGAAGAGAGGTTGGAGGCATTAAATATGCCAAAACTAGAAGACAGAAGAAAAAGAGGTGATATGATCACTACATACAAAATAGTAAGAGGAATTGATAAAATCGACTAGGGAAGATTTCCTGAGACCTGGAACTTTAAGAACAAGAGGTCATAGATTTAAACTACCTAAACACATACGCCGAAGAAATATAAGAAAATTCACTTTCGCAAACAGAGTGGTAGATGGTTGGAACAAGTTAGGGGAGAAGGTGGTGGAGGCCAAGACTGTCAGTAGTTTCAAAGCGTTATATGACAAAGAGTGCTGGGAAGTCGGGACACCACGAGCGTAGCTCTCATCCTGTAACTACACTTAGGTAATTACAGGTGGAAATTGAGTGGTCAAATGAGCCACAGAGATATTAGAAAGAACTTTTGGACTGTCAGAGTAGTTGACAAATGTAATGCATCAGAAAGTGATGTGGTGGAGGCAGACTCCATACACAGTTTCAAGTGTAGATATGATAGACCCCAATAGGCTCAGGAACCTGTACACCAGTTGATTGACAGTTGAGAGGCGGGACCAAAGAGCCAAAGCCCAACCTCCTCAAGCACAATTAGGTGAGTACACACCCGGTCTGTCTAATTACCCAAAACTAACCAGATCTACTCAAAGCTTCCTGACATTACGTAAGTAATGAAGAAATATGATATATTTACTCACTATAATGTTGGTGCGAAAAAAACTTATTTTTACTCTTCACCATCTTCACTACCCTTCACCACCTTCACTTCCCTTCATCACCTTCACTACCCTTCACCACCTTCTCTACCCTTCACCACCTTCACTACCCTTCACCACCTTCACTACCCTTCACCACCTTCACTACCCTTCACCACCTTCTCTACCCTTCACCACCCTCACTACCCTTCACCACCTTCACTACCCTTCACCACTTTCCCTACCCTTCACCACCTTCCCTACCCTTCACCACCTTCACTACCCTTCACCACCTTCACTACCCTTCACCACCTTCCCTACCCTTCACCACCTTCCCTACCCTTCACCACCTTCACTACCCTTCACCACCTTCACTACCCTTCACCACCTTCACTACCCTTCACCACCTTCTCTACCCTTCACCACCTTCACTACCCTTCACCACCTTCCCTACCCTTCACCACCTTCCCTACCCTTCACCACCTTCCTTACCCTTCACCACCTTCCCTGTCCTTCACCACCTTCACTACCCTTCGTCACCTTCACTTCCCTTCATCACCTTCACTACCCTTCACCACCTTCACTACCCTTCACCACCCTCACTACCCTTCACCACCCTCACTACCCTTCACCACCCTCACTACCCTTCACCACCTTCACTACACATTGTAACGGGGACGAGGGAAATGGCTCTCTATTATCGATTATCCCGCCCTTAATTAACTATTCTAGAGATCCCCCAGAGCTTCCACTGCAACCTCTCTAACTCAAAACCTTGTCACCTAGGTATTTGATTACCTAGGTACTACACCAACAAGGTATTGTACTTTATCAGCTACCTGTAACTCTAGAGAACTCTAGAACATTCCACTGCCACCACCTAATTCACTCCAACCCTGATTAATCTCCCTAATTGACGATCAAACAGGAAACCGCCAATTGGATATATTTCCCCGAATATGGCTCCCCAGTTATGAATAGGAGTGATGAATTTACTATTAAATGTGGCTTACTGAACTAGAAACAAGGGAAAAGCTATTGAAAACGGTAAAGAAACTTACAGGGAGTCTATGGTGTTATCGCCCAAAGCCCAGGATCTAAAGATGCGCATAATCATGAAAGACAAGAAAGGGAACTTATTAAACACGAATAAATGAATAATCAAATTTATTAAAAGACAAATTAGTTACACACGAACACTCCCTAGCTGATAATATCCTAAAGTGGGCAATGGCATGATTTCTTAAACAATACATTAACAAAACAGACTTTTACTTTACCCCTTGCGAAGTCCTGGACCAGGTGTCGTGACCTTGACCTCCTCCTAGGAGGAGGAGCCACCTCCACCAGTCCCTGCCCAAACCACCCTAAACTTCTTAGCCTGCTCTCTCAAGCTGAGAGACTAACCTAGGCTAGTTGCCAAATTAATCTTCAAGGATGATTAACAATGATTAATCTTGTACTGATCGCTGAAGGCGACTTAATCTATCATCATTCCAAAACAATTGGAAAATTACCTAGATACGTGAGCAGGTAAATTATAAAGTACAATATTAAATTATAACTTAATTTTGGCATCGTCAGCAAACATTGAGAGAAATTTATCTATACCCTCCGGGAGATCATTTACATATATCAGAAACAAGATATTACCGAGTACAGAGCCCTGTGGGACTCTACTGGTGACTTCACGCCAATCTGAGGTCTCACCCCCTCGCTGTAACTCTCTGCTTCCTATTGCTTAGGTACTCCCTTATCCACTGGAGCACCTTACCAGTTACACCTGCCTGTCTCTCCAGCTTATGTACCAGCCTCTTATGCGGTACTGTGTCAAAGGCTTTCCGACAATCCATGAAAATGCAGTCCGCCCAGCCCTCTCTTTCTTGCTTAATCTTTGTCACCTGGTCGTAGAATTCTATTAAGCCTGTCAGGCAAGATTTATCCTCCCTGAACCCATGTTGGCGATTTGTCACGAAGTCCCTTCTCTCCAGATGTGTTACTAGGTTTTTTCTCACAATCTTCTCCTCACCTTGCATGGTATACAAGTTAAGGACACTGGCCTGTAGTTCAGTGCCTCTTCCCGGTCGCCCTTTTTGTATATTGGGACCACATTCGCCATCTTCCATGTTTCTGGTAGGTCTCCCGTCTCCAGTAACCTACTATACACTATGGAGAGTGGCAAGCAAAGTGCCTCTGCACACTCTTTCAGTACCCATGGTGAGATCCCGTCTGGACCAACAGCCTTTCTAACATCCAGATCTACCAGGTGTCTCTTGACCTCCTCACTCGTAATTTCGAACCCTTCCAAGGCCGCCAGGTTTACTTCCATTTCTCCTAACACAGTGACCTTACCTTGTTCTATTGTGAAGACCTCCTGGAACTTCTTGTTGAGTTCTTCACGCACCTCTTTGTCATTCTCTGTATACCTGTCCTCGCCTGTTCTAAGTTTCATTACCTGTTCTTTCACTGTTGTTTTCCTCCTGATGTGACTATGGAGTAGCTTTGGTTCGGTCTTGGCTTTGTTTGCTATATCATTTTCATAATTTTTCTCTTCTCACCCTAACATACTCATTCCTGGTTCTCTGGTATCTCTCTCTGTTCTGGTATTCTGTTATTCTGGAAGTTCCTCCACGCCCTTTTGTTCAGTCCCTTTGCTTCCATACATGCCCTATTATACCACGGATTCTTCTTTTGCTTCTCGGATTTTTCCCTTTGGGATGGGATGAATCTGTTTACAGCCTCCTGACACTTTTGGGTGACATAGTCCATCATATCTTGTACAGGCTTAGCTCTGAGGTCTGTGTCTCAAGGTATTTCCCTTAGGAAACTTCTCATCTCCTCATAGTTCCCCTTTCGGTATGCCAGCCTTTTGTTTCCTAGTTCTTTTTTGGGGGAGATAATTCCTAGCTCTTCCAAGTACTCAAAGTTCAATACACTATGGTCACTCATTCCCAAGGGTGCTTCCATCTTAACTTCCCTTATATACCACTCATTTAGTGTAAATATCAGATCGAGCATGGCTGGTTCATCTTCTCTCAATCTTGTTGGTTCCTTGATGTGCTGGCTTAGAAAGTGTCTTGTTGCCACGTCCAGCAGCTTAGCTCTCCATGTTTCTGGTCCTCCATGCGGATCTCTGTTCTCCCAATCTATCTTCCCATGGTTGACGTCTCCCATGATTAGTAGTCCAGATCCATTCCTGCTAGCAACAGAAGCTGCTCTCTCTATTATGTTAATGATGGCCACGTTGTTTCTATCATATTCCTGTCTGGGTCTTCTGTTATTTGGTGGTGGATTATATATGACTATGATTATAATTTTTTGTCCTCCAGTTATTATGGTATCTGTTATGTAGTCACTGAAACCTTCACAGCCCTGAATAACCATCTCAAAATCCCAGCCCTTTCTTACCAACAGAGCTACACCACCACCTCTTCCTTCTCTGTCTTTCCTCATAACATAATATTCCTGTGGGAACACTGCATTTGTTAGGGTTTTTGTTAGCTTTATTTCTGTGAGTGCTATCATGTCTGGGTTTTCTTCTAGTACCCATTCTCCAAGCTCATTTGCTTTATTTGTATTTCCATCTATGTTAGTGTACATTGCCTTGAGGCTCACTTTCTTCTGTCCCTTCTGAAATCGCCTCCTTGGTGAGTGTTCTGCTGGTGGGGGAAGCTGTTCCATGGGTGTGAGGTGGATAACAGGGTCTCAAGAGGATACTGGGGTGAGGGGCAGGGCATCAAGTGAAGGGGGGGGGGGACAGGAAGGGTATGGGATGAGGGGGGGACATGGCGGGATAAGGGAAGGGGTAGCAGGGTGGGAATGGGGTGTGGGGGGGATAGGAGATTTGGCTGAGCATTTGAGTGGGGGCAGGGAGGGTTTGGGGTAGGGGAGTTTTCTGTGCAGAGGAGGGCAGTGTGGTTGCCCTCCCCTCTGGTGTTACTGGGTAGCTGGTTGTGGGTTTCCCCCTCGCATCTGGGGATGTTGTGTTGGGAGCTGTGAGTTCCTTATTTTCCCCTCTCGCCCTGCGCTTCTTCCTTGCTTCTGCCGCCATGGCTCTCTTCTCCCTCATCATGCCCTTCTGGAGGAATACTTTTTTAATTCTTCCACTCTTAGGAAAATTGGCTCTTCCTTGTTAGAATCATCTCCTTTGTGTTCTCGTTTGCAAATACTATCTTTAACACACGGTCTCGGTCTTTGTTGTACCAGCCTAGCCTGAAAACCTTCTCAATGCTATGCTCAGCCCCTTTCATCTCTATAGTGCCTTCAGTATTTCATTCACTGCCGCGTTGCTGCTTATCATTCCACTCTGTCAAATTGGAGCCTTCCTGCTCTTTAATACCCACAGCTACTACTGATCTTTTTATTTCCAGCAGCTGGCTTGTGGAGCGTGCTGCTTCCTATGAGGTGGCTACATTCATGGCCACCTCCATCATTGTGGACATTACTTCAGAGTTATTTTTTTCAGCATTTCTGCAAATGTTGCTTTTATAGTGGCATTCTCTTCCGGTATACTATTTCCACCTTCTTCCTGGATGATTATCTGAGTCTCAGCATCAACACTGTTCTCTCTGAGGGTTTTAATCTCTTTTTGCTGCTGTCAGCTCTCTTTTCAGGTTGCTTATTTCATTCTTCATTTCCTGCATCATTCCCTGCATCTCACTCTTGATATCCTCCAAAAACTGGGCGAACATTTCCTTCATTTCATCACCTTGACTTTTCCCTATTCCCTTGTTACCATTGGCTATCATGCTTGCCCCTGTTCCTTTTATGCTGTGATAGGATTTGTCAAGAGGGCAAGCAGGGTGAGAGAGAGAGAGAGAGAGAGAGAGAGAGAGAGAGAGAGAGAGAGAGAAGAGAGAGAGAGAGAGAGAGAGAGAGAGAGAGAGAGAGAGAGAGAGAGAGAGAGAGAGAGAGAGAGAGAGAGAGAGAGAGAGAGAGAGAGAGAGAGAGAGAGAGGAGAGAGAGAGAGAGAGAGAGAGTGGGGAGAGAGAGAGAGAGAGAGAGGGAGAGAGAGAGAGAGAGAGAGAGAGAGAGAGAGAGAGAGAGTTGGTGGGAGAGAGGGGTGAGAGAAAGGGGTGGGAGAGTGGGGTGAGAGAGGGGAGTGGAAAATAGTGGAATAGTGGGGGAATTGGAGGTGGAAAGGAAGGGGTATGCTTAGGAGGAGGAAGGGGGGGGGTGGAGATTTGGATAGTGCTAAGGCTTGGAATGCTGGGGGAAGGAGATAAGGGCCTGAAAGGTGAGCTAGACAGATAGGGAGATAGGAAGAGACGTAGGGAGAAAGGTGGTTCAGAGGGGGGGAGGAGGTGGGGGATCAAGAGAGGTGGGAGAGCAAGAAAGAGGTGGAAAGGGAGAGAGAGCGGGAGAAGTGGGGGAGTAAGAGATATGGAGGGAGGTAGAGAGGGAGAGAGAGGGAAAGAGAGAGAGAGAGATTGGGGAGGGAGAGAGGGAGAGAGAGGTGGGGGGAGTAGGTGTGTATTTGCAGGGGGGGGGATGCGTGGGAAACTGGGAGGGTGGGAGGGGGCGGAGATGGTCACTTCAGGTCAGTTGTAGGGGGGAGTGGGAGTGGGGGGAGGAGTGATTTGAGTTAGTGAGATGGGGGGTAAGAGAGGGGTGGAGTATGAGTGTTTGAGGCCTTATCACCTTTCCACAAAAGTGTTAATCCTTTCTACCCTGAATGAACGTTTGTGTGTGTGCGTGTGCATGCTTGCGCATGCGTGTGCATGCTTGCGCATGCGTGCGTGTGCATGCTTGCGCATGTGTGCATGTGCATGCTTGCGCATGCGTGCGTGTACTCACATATTTGTGCTTGCAGGTGTTGAGCTTTGGCTCTTTGTTTCCGCCTCTCAACTGTCAATCAACTGGTGTACAGATTCCAGAGCCTACTGGGCTCTATCATATCTACATTTGAAACTGTGTATGGAGTCAGCCTCCACCACATCACTTCCTAATGCATTCCATCTACTAACTACTCTGACACTGAAAAAGTTCCTTCTAACGTCCCTGTGGCTCATGTGGGTACTAAGTTTCCACCTGTGCTCCCTTGTTCGCATACCACCAGTGTTGAATAGTTTATCCTTGTCTACCCTGTCGATTCCCACATAGGATTTTGTAGGTAGTGATCATATCTCCCCTTACTCTTCTGTCTTCCAGTGTCGTAAGGTGCATCCGCAGCCTTTCCTCATAACTCATGCCTCTTAGTTCTGGGACTAGTCTAGTGACATATCTTTGAACTTTGTCCAGCTTTGTCTTGTGCTTGACAAGGTACGGGTTCCATGCTGGGGCAGCATACTCCAGGATTGGTCTTACATATGTGGTATACAAGATTCTGAATGATTCCTCACACAGGTTCCTGAAGGCTGTTCTGATGTTAGCCAGAACATATGCATATGAACATATGTTAGCTCGCATATGCCGCAGACGTAATTTTTTTTATGTGGGCTTCAGGAGACAGGTTTGGTGTGATATCAACTCCAAGATCTTTCTCTGTCCGTTTCATTAAGTACTTCATCTCCTATTCTGAATCCTGTGTCTAGCCTCCTATTTCCACCGCCTATTTTCATTACTTTGCATTTACTCGGTTTGAACTTTAGAAGCCATTTGTTGGACCATTCATTCAGTCTGTCTAGGTCATCTTATAGCTTCCTACTATCATCCTCTGTTTCAATCCTCCTCATAATTTTTGTATCATCAGCAAACATTGAGAGAAATAAGTCTATACCCTCTGGGAGATCATTTACATATATCAGAAACATTATAGGTCCAAGGACAGACCCTGTGGGACTCTACATGTAACGTCTCTCCAATCTCACCCCTCAAATTGACTCGTTGTCTCCTGTTGCTTAGGTACTCCTTTATCCAATGGAGTACCTTCCCTTTCACTCCAGCTTTTTTAAATAAATAAATAAGTAAATAAAATAAATGTTTATTCAGGTAAGGTACATACAAGAGATTTTACAAAAATTGATCGATTTATAGATAGAGCTAGTACATACAATGCCTAAAGCCACTATTATGCAAAGCGTTTCGGGCAGGGAAAAACATTAATGACTAAAACAATACTAATTGAGTATAAAGGATAAAATGTGTTGATAACAAATTAAAATAAAGATAAAAAAGGGGGGGAACATGGCTGAAAAAGCGGAACAAATACAATTAGGTCGACAAACAGCGTTGTTTAAAAAAACAGACATGGTTGACAATAGAGGGGTAAGGTAGTTACAGGGAATTTATTAGGTAGTGCTTCGTTTTTATCTTAAACTGGTTGAGTGAGGTATAGTCTTTAACATGATTGGGAAGGTCATTCCACATTCTGGGCCCCTTGATTTGTAGAGCATTTCTAGTTTGATTAAGTCGTACTCTTGGAATATCAAAACTGTATTTGTTTCTGGTGTGGTGCTCATGGGTTCTGTTACAACCTCCAATGAAACTTTTGAGGTCAGGGTTGGCATTACAGTTCAGCGTTTTATATATATATATATATATATATATATATATACTATATATATATATATATATATATAATATAATATATATATATATATATATATATATATATAATATATATATAAAATGTATATATATATATTATGCATTTGATGGTTACAAGATATACATGGGTTGATACAAAAATAATAATGCAAAAAGGTGCTTAAAGGTTATGGATCTCTTGAAAAACACAACAATGGGAAACATTGATGAATGTCACAGACGGGTTCGATCATTGTTGTAAGTCAAACACTTCTTTGAATTCCTCTGAAGTTGGACTAGTGCCCAAGACGCAACAGGCATTTCCCCTCTGAATCGCAACACTGAGGCGCTGGAACAAGAAACTTTTTGCTCTCTTGGTCTTTTGTAGCGCTGATCAATTTGTCCCCCAATTCCTTCAGGAACTTCAATGCACATTTTCCCCACGAACCGAGGGTCTCCGAGCCGATCGGAGCAAGCGATCGACATATATATATATATATAATATATATATATATATAATATATATATATATATATATATATATATATATATATATATATATATATATATATATATAATACACATGATAGAATGTGCAGCGACTTAATATCTAACATATTCAGAGATTTGAGTAGGGGTACTGAGTGATGTCTGGGGCCAGAGTTGGAAATTGTCCTAATAGCAGCTTTGTGTTGAGTAATTAGAGGACATAAATGATTTTGGGTAGTAGAACCCCAAGCACAAATACCATAGTTGAGATATGGATAGATGAGGGAGTAATAGAGAGTCACCAGGGCAGGGCGGGGTAGTAATATCTGATCTTAGTAAGAATGCCAACAGTTTTTGAAACTTTTTTGGATATATTTAGAATGTGTCCCTGGAAATTCAGCTTGTGGTCAATGAGAACGCCAAGGAATTTGCCATCAAATTTGTTACAAATTTGGGTATTGTTTATTCTGAGATTTATTTGATTAGAGGATTTATTGCCAAACAGAATATAGAAAGTTTTGTCAATGTTAAGGGTGAGTTTGTTGGCAGTTAGCCAAAGATGGACTTTATTTAGCTCAGTATTTACTGTGGCATTTAGCGCAAGAGGGTCAGGACTGGTGTAAATGAAGGTTGTGTCGTCAGCAAATAGAATTGGTTTGAGGTGTTGGGAGGCATTTGGAAGGTCATTAATGTTGGTGAGAAACAGGAGAGGGCCAAGTATGCTGCCCTGAGAAACACCGATGTTGATGGGTAGGGTAAACTTTTCACTAGCCTCCTGTGTGGTACTGTATCAAAGGCTTTCTGGCAATCCAAAAATTATGCAGTCTGCCCACCCTTCTCTTTCTTGCCTGATTTTTGTTGCCTGGTCGTAGAATTCAAGTAACCATGTGAGGCAGGACTTGCCATCCCTGAACCCATGTTGATGATGTGTTACAAAATTCCTTCGCTCCAGATGTTTACTAGCTTTCTTTGCACAATCTTCTCCATCAGCTTGCATTGTATGCAGGTTAGGGACACTGGCCTGTAGTTCAGTGCCTCCTGTCTATCCCCTTTCTAGTATATTGGGACTTCATTAGCTGCTTTCCAAATTTCTGGCAGTTCCCCTGTTGCCAGTGATTTGTTATACACTATGGAGAGTGGCAGGCACAGTTCTTCTTCTCCTTCCTTTAGTATCCTTGGGGAGATTCCATCTAGGCCTTTAGCCTTTGTCACATCCAACTCTAGTAAACTCCTCCTTACTTCCCCGCTGGTAATCTCAAACTCTTCCAGTGGTTCCAGTGGTGTGCGTGCATGCGTGTGCCACAAAAGCCCATTAAGTGTCAACCTCTGCCCAGATGAGACACTTTGAAATTTTAAATATATATAAGATATACTGAACAAGAATCTGATATTTTACCTCACTCTTTACACCTGAATAATTGACCAGAGAGGGGTACCTACCAGCCAGCCTCCCGCTCGCACAACTAGATGAATAAGGACAATGTATGGATGACGAGGTGCCGTCGTCGCCTCCCACGTGGTTGTCATGTTCACAGAAAATGGTACCATCCGTTTTCTATGTGCGGTGGAGCAGACGCCAAGGAAGGTAAACAAGAGCACACAGGATGCTACCAGCTTGGAAGCTACTAGTCATGTAATTGTTTATAAATATTAAGTCAGTAACCAAGCGATGGCTTTATATCAACCCTACAACCAAGACTTCCTCAGTAACACACAAACACCACATTGGCGATGAGGATGAACTGTGAGCGCAGGTATTTGTTCAGTTTAAAACACAAGGGAGAAGCATGCTGCCTGGAGGAGGAAGAGAAACTGTTAGCACCATACCCGATGCTGTATGCTAACCAATGCTGTGTGCTAACCAATGCTGTATGCTAAACGATGCTATGTGCTAACCAATGCTATGTGCTAACCAATGCTATGTGCTACCCCAAGCTATGTGCTGACTCAAGCTGTGTACTGAGTATTCTGCGAGCCGATGCTGTGTACGAAACGACGCTTTGATGTGTACAAAACCTGATGTTTTGGTTACGAAACGACGCTCCGTGCTACAAAATTCTTCACACTGTGAACTGACTGCTGTACCAACTGCTGACAACTGCTGTACCAACTGCTAACTACGGTTGTGCCAACTGCTGACAACTGCTGTGAGTAGGAACAACACATGTACACAAGGGCTAGGTAAGAAGTCAGTTGCTGCTATATTCTCTTTACAGTCTCCGTGGTGTAGTGGTAAGACACTCGCCTGGCATTCCGTGAGCGCTATGTCACGGGTTCGTATCCTGGCCGGGGAGGATTTACTGGGCGCAATTCCTTAACTGTAGCCTCTGTTTAACGCAACAGTAAAATGTGTACTTGGATAAAAAAACGATTCTTCGCGGCAGGGGATCGTATTCCAGGGACCTGCCCGAAACGCTACGCATACTAGTGGCTGTACAAGAATGTAACAACTCTTGTATATATCTCAAAAAAAAAAAAAAATATTGTGCACTGTTGTGAACTTTTGCATTAAAATGCTTGTGTGCTTTGCAAAATTAATATAATTACAGTGAATTCTTAACTAACATATACAGTGCAGTAAGTGTTTAATATTTTGAGGAACATTTAAGTGATAAGTTTACATTTATTCAGTAAAAAATGGCAAATATACCTCAGTTTCCTGCATTTAATCCTGACTGTGACCAGACAAACCTGTCACAGAGGTGGATCAAATGGCTTAAAAGGTTTGAAAATATGTTGATAGTTTCTGACATCAAAAGTGCTGAAAGAAAGCGTGCCTTTCTACTTCATTATGCAGGTGATAGAGTTTGTGACATATTTGATACACTGAAAGACACTGGTGGTGCCAAAGATTATGACATTGCCAAAGCCAAACTAACAGAGCATTTCAAACCAAAGCAAAGTACTGCAATGGAAATTATGCATTTCAGGAGAGCCAGACAATACAATACAATACAATACAATTTTATTTTATTTATACAATACAATTTTATTTAGGTAAGGTACATACATACAATAAATATTTACAAGGATTGTTTGACTTATAGGTAGAGCTAGTACATACAATGCCTAAAGCCACTATTACGCAAAGCGTTTCGGGCATGATAAACTTAAATGACAAGCTTAATACTAATTGAGCATAATGAGTAGAATGAAAACAAGAAATGAAAACATAGATGAAAAAGCAGCACAAATACAATTATGTCGACAAACAGCGCTCTATAAAGAAAAAAACAGACATTGGTTGACAATAGAAGGGTAAGGTAGGTTACAGGGAATTTATTAGGTATAGCTTCGCTTTTAACTTGAACTGGTTGAGGTTGTCTTTAACATGGTTGGGAAGGTCATTCCACATTCTGGGCCCCTTGATTTGTAGAGCATTTCTAGTTTGATTAAGTCGTACTCTAGGAATATCAAAACTGTATTTATTTCTGGTGTGATGCTCATGGGTTCTGATACAACCTTCTATGAAGCTTTTGAGATCAGGATTGGCATTATAGTTTAGCGTTTTATATATGTATAATACACATGAGAGAATGTGCAGTGACTTAATGTCTAACATATTCAGAGATTTAAGTAGGGGTACCGAGTGCATGTCTGGGGCCAGAATTGGATATTGTCCTAATAGCAGCTTTGTGTTGAGTAATTAGAGGACGTAAGTGATTTTGGGTAGTAGAGCCCCAAGCACAAATACCATAGTTGAGATATGGATAGATAAGGGAGTAATAGAGAGTCACCAGGGCAGGGCGTGGTACATAATATCTGATCTTAGAAAGAATGCCCACAGTTTTTTAAACTTTTTTGATATGTTTAGAATGTGTCCCTGGAAATTAAGCTTGTGGTCAATGAAAATGCCAAGGAATTTGCCATCTAATTTGTTACAAATTTGGGTATTGTTTATTTTGAGATTTATTTGATTAGAGGATTTATTGCCAAACAGAATATAGAAGGTTTTGTCAATGTTAAGGGTGAGTTTGTTGGCAGTTAGCCACAGATGGACTTTATTTAGCTCAGTATTTACTGTGGCATTTAGAGCAAGGGGATCAGGACTGGAGTAAATGAAGGTTGTGTCGTCAGCAAATAGAATTGGTTTGAGGTGTTGGGAGACATTTGGAAGGTCATTAATGTAGATGAGAAAGAGGAGAGGGCCAAGTATGCTGCCCTGGGGAACACCATTGTTGATGGGTAGGGTGGGAGAAATTGTTTTATTCACAGAAACATATTGGAGCCTGTCAGTAAGGTAGGATTTGAGGTATTGTAGGGAGTGTCCTCTGACTCCATAATGATGTAATTTAAGAAGAAGGTTTTGGTGGTTGACAGTATCAAAAGCTTTACGCAGGTCCACAAACAACCCAACAGGGAACTCATTTTTATCAAGAGCTGTATGAATCGAGTTAAGCATACTAATAAGTGCATCGTTAGTGCTTTTTTTGGGTCTGAAGCCATATTGGCAAGGGCTAAGTATATTGAGTTTGGCTAGATATGAGTAAAGCTGCTTATAGATTAGTTTTTCAAAAATTTTTGACAAGTTTGGCAGGATAGATAT
>NW_027189183.1:0-59322 GCF_040958095.1 Procambarus clarkii | reverse complement strand
GAAACAGGGATGGGGATGGGGGAACAGGGGGAGTGGTGCAGGTGAAACAGGGATGGGGATGGGGGAACAGGGGGAGTGGTGCAGGTGAAACAGAGATTAAAGGAAAATTTATATAAGTAGATAGATGGATGTTTACATTGATTGCTAAATGTATACATTGACGGATAGACGGATGCATAGATGCATGGATGGATGGATGGAAAGACATATGAGTAGATGGATGGATAGACATGAGTAGATGGATGGATAGACAGAAGAGTTGATGGACGGATAAATGGAATATAAATGTATATAATGATAAATGGTTGGTTTATGAGAAGATAGATTGATGGATTGACAGATATAAGTAGATAAATAGATGGATCCATTGATGGATTCATTTGTGCTTATCTCTTGAGGTTCTTCTTGAGATGATTTCGGGGCTTTAGTGTCCCCGCGGTCCGGTCCTCGACCAGGCCTCCACCCCCAGGAAGCAGCCCGTGACAGCTGACTAACACCCAGGTACCTGTTTTACTGCAAGGTAACAGAGGCACAGGGTGAAGGAAACTCTGCCCATTGTTTCTCGGCGGCGCCCGGAATCGAACCCGGGACCACTCGATCACAAGTCCAGTGTCCAGTGTCCAGTATGCTGTCCGCTCGGCCGACTGGCTCCCCGGTCGGAGGGGAGCCGGTGAACAGGCGAATCAGGTTAAAGAATATCTGTCGATTTGCTATTGCATCAACTGAGATTCGATATGGGACCATTAGGATTATAACCAACGAACTCTCTCCGTTTAGACGGTAGGCCTCCAGTTTGTGTGTGTGTGTGTGTGTGTGTGTGTGTGTGTGTGTGTGTGTGTGTGTGTGTGTGTGTGTGTGTGTGTGTGTGTGTGTGTGTGTGTGTGTGTGTGTGTGTGTGTGTGTGTGTGTGTGTGTGTGTGTGTGTGTGTGTGTGTGTGTGTGTGTTAGAGAGAAATAGATGTAGTAGATATAAAAAAAGGAAAAATACATATATTTGATAGGCGGGGTCCAAGAGCTAATAACTCGATTCTGCAGATACATATAGTAAATACAAGGAGAAAATAAATACACACACACACACACACATTAATTGATAATGGACTGTTTTGTGTGCGTATCCATGTGAACTATTGTCAAGACCGACAGACACGTGAAGCTATGTGTGTGTATGTGTACCTGTAATTGAACTGACATGTGTACGGTAATTATCTGTATGTGTCCATTTTAAAGGTACACATTAGTGAATGTGTATTTATGTAAATTGATTGACATATGTACGTGTGCGCGCGATTAGTGTTACTGTAATTTATATGGTTAACATTTATACGTTTGAATGACATAGTTTCCCATTATTGTCACATTTTTTGTTACATGTCTACTATTGTCAAGATGGACAGACACGTCCAGCTATGAGTGTTTATGTGTACCAGTAATTGAACTGACATGTGTACTGCAACTATCTGCGTGTGTCCATTTTAAAGGAATATATTAGTGAATGTTTATTTATGTAAATTGATTGGAATATGTATGTGGACGCTCGATTAGTGTTACTGTAATTTATATGGTTAACGTTTGAATGACATAGTTTCCCCTCATTGTCACATTTTTTGTTACTATTTCGCTGTTCACTCTCACTCTCTCTCAATCCCGTGGACTAATTGTGCTCACGTGTGTTTGTTTAGGGTAAGGTAACCATAGTCCTTTTACACAATAATTTACAACTATTTGCTAAGGAACGTTTCACAAGATCATCTCAGTTTCTAATAAGCCTTCTTTTTTCTAATATACAAGTCAATCACACAGTACCTAACCTCAGTCAGAAACATTTTTCTTACTATATCTCGCAATGTCTTCTGCATATATATCCTATCTTAAATAATTAACAATTTTAATTCATAACTGCCAACCCCCTCCCATCCAAAGCTTTCAAAGCCACCAAACATCATTCCTTTCCCTTAACCTCTCCCAAATTATCTTTTGCACCAATACACAAACTAGGGGGCTTTATAGCTGAGTGGACGTCGCTCTCGACTCGTAATCGTAGCTCATTCGATCCCACGGTGATGGAACAAACGGAAATCAGCAGAGTTTCTATCATTCTGATGCCCCTGTTACCTAGCAGTAAATATGTACCTGGGCGTTAGACAGCTGTTACGGGCTGCTTCCTGGGTGTGTTTGTGTGGAGTGTTTTTTATTAGTTAGTAATAATTGATTGATTGACAGTTGAGAGGCGGGCCGAAAGAGTAGAGCTCAACCCTTGCAAGCACAACTAGGTGAACACAACTAGATAAATACTAACCAACCACGATCTCGACAATCCATTACACACACAACCCCCCCCCCCTCCCCCTCCCCCCCCCAACTCCCCAAATCGTTTTTCCTAAGTCAATAAAAAATTAAAACAAATCAATTAATTCACAAAAAATACTAACTATAAATAAAGGAACCAAATTTGAGACATACAGCGACTCCAGCGTGGTCTAGTCGGAAGAGAACGTGTTCTCATCTGGATAGATTGCGATCGAGTCTGTCGGAACGGGTGTGTAACTGCAGGGCACAAATATTTGTGTGTCCCCTCCTGTAGCTGCCTCTGTTTCGACAGGTTCCTTGGATAGCTGGAATTGACCTGGCCCTTGGAAAGTGGGGAAGGGGTGAAATCCGTTGGGCCCACGGATGTATACCTTGGATCCATGGACCTAGAGCAGGTCTAATCACCTGGGATTCGAACCCACGGTGGGAATAAGGGAGGAGATATGGGAAGGGTGGGGGGAAGGATGTTTCCCTGGAACCAAACCTCACATAAACCCGGACACTCACACACACACCCTCACCCGAACACTCACAGGGGCACTCACACTCACACACTTCCATAGACTGTGATAAGGGAGACCATCTGAGGGGACACAGATGGCCTCCTGGACCCACAGGTATAACTGGACACACACGCACCCGGACACTCACACTCGCCCGGACACTCACAGGGATATACACACTCACACACATCCATAAACACAAACTGTGATAAGGGAGACCATCTGAGGGGACACAGATGGCCTCTTGGACACACAAGTATATATCAATATTTAATTTTTTATTTATTATTTAATTTTATTAAATAAGTAATCAAATTAATGTTTTTTAATAAATTATTATTTTATTAAATTATTAAATAATTATATTAATAAAACAAATTAAATTAAATTTAATAATTAAATATTTATTATTTAATTTACAAATATGACAGATTTTTTAAATATATATATATATATATATATATATATATATATATATATATATATATATATATATATATATATATATATATATATATATATATACATGCGAACAAGCCTTAGTGGTCCCCAGGACTATATGCAACTGAAAACTCACATGCCAGAAGTGACTCGAACCCATACTGCCAGGAGCAATGCAACTGGTATGTACAGGACGCCTTAATCCACTTGTGTCAATTTTAAAGGAATATATTAGTAAATATTTATTTATGTAAATTTATATATATATATATATATATATATATATATATATATATATATATATATATATATATATAAAGAGAATGTCTGTCTATGTAATGAGGCCACATGCTGGAGGCTGCAGCCATACACAGATTTATTTTAAAATTTATTTTTTAATATATTATTAAGGCTTATTATTACTAAATTAATGTATTTGTAGAGGGAATGGTCTGGGGTAGGGAACGGGCATAGGTTGGTCAGTGTTGACTTTAGCTAAAGGATTTAGGAATAATTATTAATTATTCTTATCACTCCCCCCCCCCCTACCAATTTAATTAAAGTTAATTGAAAAATAATGCTTGAGATGGCTGATGACTTTTTCGTACTTAGAAAAAACCTAAATTAAACACATAAAGTAGTTTATTGGTCCTGATTTAAGTTAAAGGAAGAGGTGCAAAGGTGGTGGGGGGGGGGGGAAGGATACGGGATTTAGAGGTGGAATGAAGACAGGGAACAGGGGGAGTGGTGCAGGTGAAACAGGGAGGAAGAGGGGGGAACAGGGGGTGCTGTACAGGTGAAACAGGGATGGGGATGGGGGAACAGGGGGAATGGTGCATATGAAACAGGGATGAAGAGGGAGAAACAGGGGGGAATGGTGCAGGTGAAATTGGGATGAAGAGGGAGAAACAGAGGGAGTGGTGCAGGTGAAACAGGGATGAAGAGGGAGAAACAGAGGGAGTGGTGCAGGTGAAACAGGGATGGAGATGGGGGAACAGGGGGAGTGGTGCAGGTGAAACAGGGATGGGGATGGGGGAACAGGGGGAGTGGTGCAGGTGAAACAGGGATGGGGATGGGGGAACAGTTGGAGTGGTGCAGGTGAAACAGAGATGAAGAGGGAGAAACAGAGGGAGTGGTGCAGGTGAAACAGGGATGAAAAGGGAGAAACAGAGGGAGTGGTGCAGGTGAAACAGGGACGGAGATGGGGGAACAGGGGGAGTGGTGCAGGTGAAACAGGGATGGGGATGGAGGAACAGGGGGAGTGGTGCAGGTGAAACAGGGATGGGGATGGGGGAACAGGGGGAGTGGTGCAGGTGAAACAGGGATGGGGATGGGTGAACAGGGGGAGTGGTGCAGGTGAAACAGAGATTAAAGGAAAATTTATATAAGTAGATAGATGGATGTTTACATTGATTGCTAAATGTATACATTGACGGATAGACGGATGCATAGATGCATGGATGGATGGATGGAAAGACATATGAGTAGATGGATGGATAGACATATGAGTAGATGGATGGATAGACAGAAGAGTTGATGGACGGATAAATGGAATATAAATGTATATAATGATAAATGGTTGGTTTATGAGAAGATAGATTGATGGATTGACAGATATAAGTAGATAAATAGATGGATCCATTGATGGATTCATTTGTACTTATCTCTTGAGGTTCTTCTTGAGATGATTTCGGGGCTTTAGTGTCCCCGCGGTTCGGTCCTCGACCAGGCCTCCACCCCCAGGAAGCAGCCCGTGACAGCTGACTAACACCCAGGTACCTGTTTTACTGCAAGGTAACAGAGGCACAGGGTGAAGGAAACTCTGCCCATTGTTTCTCGGCGGCGCCCGGAATCGAACCCGGGACCACTCGATCACAAGTCCAGTGTCCAGTGTCCAGTGTGCTGTCCGCTCGGCCGACTGGCTCCCCGGTCGGAGGGGAGCCGGTGAACAGGCGAATCAGGTTAAAGAATATCTGTCGATTTGCTATTGCATCAACTGAGATTCGATATGGGACCATTAGGATTATAACCAACGAACTCTCTCCGTTTAGACGGTAGGCCTCCAGTTTGTGTGTGTGTGTGTGTGTGTGTGTGTGTGTGTGTGTGTGTGTGTGTTAGAGAGAAATAGATGTAGTAGATATAAAAAAAGGAAAAATACATATATTTGATAGGCGGGGTCCAAGAGCTAATAACTCGATTCTGCAGATGCATATAGTAAATACAAGGAGAAAATAAATACACACACACACACACACATTAATTGATAATGGACTGTTTTGTGTGCGTATCCATGTGAACTATTGTCAAGACCGACAGACACGTGAAGCTATGTGTGTGTATGTGTACCTGTAATTGAACTGACATGTGTACGGTAATTATCTGTATGTGTCCATTTTAAAGGTACACATTAGTGAATGTGTATTTATGTAAATTGATTGACATATGTACGTGTGCGCGCGATTAGTGTTACTGTAATTTATATGGTTAACATTTATACGTTTGAATGACATAGTTTCCCATTATTGTCACATTTTTTGTTACATGTCTACTATTGTCAAGATGGACAGACACGTCCAGCTATGAGTGTTTATGTGTACCAGTAATTGAACTGACATGTGTACTGCAACTATCTGCGTGTGTCCATTTTAAAGGAATATATTAGTGAATGTTTATTTATGTAAATTGATTGGAATATGTATGTGGACGCTCGGTTAGTGTTACTGTAATTTATATGGTTAACGTTTGAATGACATAGTTTCCCCTCATTGTCACATTTTTTGTTACTATTTCGCTGTTCACTCTCACTCTCTCTCAATCCCGTGGACTAATTGTGCTCACGTGTGTTTATTTAGGGTAAGGTAACCATAGGCCTTTTACACAATAATTTACAACTATTTGTTAAGGAACATTTCACAAGATCATCTAAGTTTCTAATAAGCCTTCTTTTTCCTAATATACAAGTCAATCACACAGTACCTAACCTCAGTCAGAAACACTTTTCTTACTATATCTCGCAATGTCTTCTGCATATATATCATATCTTAAATAATTAACAATTTTAATTCATAACTGCCAACCCCCTCCCATCCAAAGCTTTCAAAGCCACCAAACATCATTCCTTTCCCTTAACCTCTCCCAAATTATCTTTTGCACCAATACACAAACTAGGGGGCTTTATAGCTGAGTGGACGTCGCTCTCGACTCGTAATCGTAGCTCATTCGATCCCACGGTGATGGAACAAACGGAAATCAGCAGAGTTTCTATCATTCTGATGCCCCTGTTACCTAGCAGTAAATATGTACCTGGGCGTTAGACAGCTGTTACGGGCTGCTTCCTGGGTGTGTTTGTGTGGAGTGTTTTTTATTAGTTAGTAATAATTGATTGATTGACAGTTGAGAGGCGGGCCGAAAGAGTAGAGCTCAACCCTTGCAAGCACAACTAGGTGAACACAACTAGATAAATACTAACCAACCACGATCTCGACAATCCATTACACACACAACCCCCCCCCCCCTCCCCCTCCCCCCCCCCAACTCCCCAAATCGTTTTTCCTAAGTCAATAAAAAATTAAAACAAATCAATTAATTCACAAAAAATACTAACTATAAATAAAGGAACCAAATTTGAGACATACAGCGACTCCAGCGTGGTCTAGTCGGAAGAGAACGTGTTCTCATCTGGATAGATTGAGATCGAAGCCTGTCGGAACGGGTGTGTAACTGCAGGGCACAAATATTTGTGTGTCCCCTCCTGTAGCTGCCTCTGTTTCGACAGGTTCCTTGGATAGCTGGAATTGACCTGGCCCTTGGAAAGTGGGGAAGGGGTGAAATCCGTTGGGCCCACGGATGGATACCTTGGATCCATGGACCTAGAGCAGGTCTAATCACCTGGGATTCGAACCCACGGTGGGAATAAGGGAGGAGATATGGGAAGGGTGGGGGGAAGGATGTTTCCCTGGAACCAAACCTCACATAAACCCGGACACTCACACACACACCCTCACCCGAACACTCACAGGGGCACTCACACTCACACACTTCCATAGACTGTGATAAGGGAGACCATCTGAGGGGACACAGATGGCCTCCTGGACCCACAGGTATAACTGGACACACACGCACCCGGACACTCACACTCGCCCGGACACTCACAGGGATATACACACTCACACACAGACACACATTCATAGACACAAACTGTGATAAGGGAGACCATCTGAGGGGACACAGATGGCCTCTTGGACACACAAGTATATATCAATATTTAATTTTTTATTTATTATTTAATTTTATTAAATAAGTAATCAAATTAATGTTTTTTAATAAATTATTATTTTATTAAATTATTAAATAATTATATTAATAAAACAAATTAAATTAAATTTAATAATTAAATATTTATTATTTAATTTACAAATATGACAGATTTTTTAAATATATATATATATATATATATATATATATATATATATATATATATATATATATATATATATATATATATATATATATAGATATATACATGCGAACAAGCCTTAATGGTCCCCAGGACTATATGCAACTGAAAACTCACATGCCAGAAGTGACTCGAACCCATACTGCCAGGAGCAATGCAACTGGTATGTACAGGACGCCTTAATCCGCTTGTGTCAATTTTAAAGGAATATATTAGTAAATATTTATTTATGTAAATTTATATATATATATATATATATATATATATATATATGAATGAAAACTCACACCCCAGAAGTGACTCGAACCCATACTCCCAGAAGCAACACAACTGGTAACTACAGGGCGCCTTAATCCGCTTGACCATCACGGCCGTCAAAAGGAAGTGATAGCCGAGGCTATTTGAGCCACTTCCCCGACGGCAACTCGGATGGTAATCTTGGGCATAGCATTTCACCAAATCACCTCATTCTTTGGGGCACACGTGAGGAACACAAATGCGAACAAGCCTGAATGGTCCCCAGGACTATATGCGAATGAAAACTCACACCCCAGAAGTGACTCGAACCCATACTCCCAGAAGCAACACAACTGGTAACTACAGGGCGCCTTAATCCGCTTGACCATCACGGCCGTCAAAAGGAAGTGATAGCCGAGGCTATTTGAGCCACTTCCCCGACGGCAACTCGGATGGTAATCATGGGCATAGCATTTCACCAAATCACCTCATTCTTTGGGGCACACGTGAGGAACACAAATGCGAACAAGCCTGAATGGTCCCCAGGACTATATGCGAATGAAAACTCACACCCCAGAAGTGACATCCGCGTGATGGTCAAGCGGATTAAGGCGCCCTGTAGTTACCAGTTGTGTTGCTTCTGGGAGTATGGGTTCGAGTCACTTCTGGGGTGTGAGTTTTCATTCGCATATAGTCCTGGGGACCATTCAGGCTTGTTCGCATTTGTGTTCCTCACGTGTGCCCCAAAGAATGAGGTGATTTGGTGAAATGCTATGCCCAAGATTACCATCCGAGTTGCCGTCGGGGAAGTGGCTCAAATAGCCTCGGCTATCACTTCCTTTTGACGGCCGTGATGGTCAAGCGGATTAAGGCGCCCTGTAGTTACCAGTTGTGTTGCTTCTGGGAGTATGGGTTCGAGTCACTTCTGGGGTGTGAGTTTTCATTCGCATATAGTCCTGGGGACCATTCAGGCTTGTTCGCATTTGTGTTCCTCACGTGTGCCCCAAAGAATGAGGTGATTTGGTGAAATGCTATGCCCAAGATTACCATCCGAGTTGCCGTCGGGGAAGTGGCTCAAATAGCCTCGGCTATCACTTCCTTTTGACGGCCGTGATGGTCAAGCGGATTAAGGCGCCCTGTAGTTACCAGTTGTGTTGCTTCTGGGAGTATGGGTTCGAGTCACTTCTGGGGTGTGAGTTTTCATTCGCATATAGTCCTGGGGACCATTCAGGCTTGTTCGCATTTGTGTTCCTCACGTGTGCCCCAAAGAATGAGGTGATTTGGTGAAATGCTATGCCCAAGATTACCATCCGAGTTGCCGTCGGGGAAGTGGCTCAAATAGCCTCGGCTATCACTTCCTTTTGACGGCCGTGATGGTCAAGCGGATTAAGGCGCCCTGTAGTTACCAGTTGTGTTGCTTCTGGGAGTATGGGTTCGAGTCACTTCTGGGGTGTGAGTTTTCATTCGCATATAGTCCTGGGGACCATTCAGGCTTGTTCGCATATATATATATATATATATATATATATATATATATATATATATATATATATATATATATATATATATATATATATATATAAAGAGAATGTCTGTCTATGTAATGAGGCCACATGCTGGAGGCTGCAGCCATACACAGATTTATTTTAAAATTTATTTTTTAATATATTATTAAGGCTTATTATTACTAAATTAATGTATTTGTAGAGGGAATGGTCTGGGGTAGGGAACGGGCATAGGTTGGTCAGTGTTGACTTTAGCTAAAGGATTTAGGAATAATTATTAATTATTCTTATCACTCCCCCCCCCCCTACCAATTTAATTAAAGTTAATTGAAAAATAATGCTTGAGATGGCTGATGACTTTTTCGTACTTAGAAAAAACCTAAATTAAACACATAAAGTAGTTTATTGGTCCTGATTTAAGTTAAAGGAAGAGGTGCAAAGGTGGTGGGGGGGGGGGGGAAGGATACGGGATTTAGAGGTGGAATGAAGACAGGGAACAGGGGGAGTGGTGCAGGTGAAACAGGGAGGAAGAGGGGGGAACAGGGGGTGCTGTACAGGTGAAACAGGGATGGGGATGGGGGAACAGGGGGAATGGTGCATATGAAACAGGGATGAAGAGGGAGAAACAGGGGGGAATGGTGCAGGTGAAATTGGGATGAAGAGGGAGAAACAGAGGGAGTGGTGCAGGTGAAACAGGGATGAAGAGGGAGAAACAGAGGGAGTGGTGCAGGTGAAACAGGGATGGAGATGGGGGAACAGGGGGAGTGGTGCAGGTGAAACAGGGATGGGGATGGGGGAACAGGGGGAGTGGTGCAGGTGAAACAGGGATGGGGATGGGGGAACAGTTGGAGTGGTGCAGGTGAAACAGAGATGAAGAGGGAGAAACAGAGGGAGTGGTGCAGGTGAAACAGGGATGAAAAGGGAGAAACAGACGGAGTGGTGCAGGTGAAACAGGGACGGAGATGGGGGAACAGGGGGAGTGGTGCAGGTGAAACAGGGATGGGGATGGGGGAACAGGGGGAGTGGTGCAGGTGAAATAGGGATGGGGATGGGGGAACAGGGGGAGTGGTGCAGCTGAAACAGGGATGGGGATGGGTGAACAGGGGGAGTGGTGCAGGTGAAACAGAGATTAAAGGAAAATTTATATAAGTAGATAGATGGATGTTTACATTGATTGCTAAATGTATACATTGACGGATAGACGGATGCATAGATGCATGGATGGATGGATGGAAAGACATATGAGTAGATGGATGGATAGACATATGAGTAGATGGATGGATAGACAGAAGAGTTGATGGACGGATAAATGGAATATAAATGTATATAATGATAAATGGTTGGTTTATGAGAAGATAGATTGATGGATTGACAGATATAAGTAGATAAATAGATGGATCCATTGATGGATTCATTTGTACTTATCTCTTGAGGTTCTTCTTGAGATGATTTCGGGGCTTTAGTGTCCCCGCGGTCCGGTCCTCGACCAGGCCTCCACCCCCAGGAAGCAGCCCGTGACAGCTGACTAACACCCAGGTACCTGTTTTACTGCAAGGTAACAGAGGCACAGGGTGAAGGAAACTCTGCCCATTGTTTCTCGGCGGCGCCCGGAATCGAACCCGGGACCACTCGATCACAAGTCCAGTGTCCAGTGTCCAGTGTGCTGTCCGCTCGGCCGACTGGCTCCCCGGTCGGAGGGGAGCCGGTGAACAGGCGAATCAGGTTAAAGAATATCTGTCGATTTGCTATTGCATCAACTGAGATTCGATATGGGACCATTAGGATTATAACCAACGAACTCTCTCCGTTTAGACGGTAGGCCTCCAGTTTGTGTGTGTGTGTGTGTGTGTGTGTGTGTGTGTGTGTGTGTGTGTGTGTGTGTGTGTGTGTGTTAGAGAGAAATAGATGTAGTAGATATAAAAAAAGGAAAAATACATATATTTGATAGGTGGGGTCCAAGAGCTAATAACTCGATTCTGCAGATACATATAGTAAATACAAGGAGAAAATAAATACACACACACACACACACATTAATTGATAATGGACTGTTTTGTGTGCGTATCCATGTGAACTATTGTCAAGACCGACAGACACGTGAAGCTATGTGTGTGTATGTGTACCTGTAATTGAACTGACATGTGTACGGTAATTATCTGTATGTGTCCATTTTAAAGGTACACATTAGTAAATGTGTATTTATGTAAATTGATTGACATATGTACGTGTGCGCGCGATTAGTGTTACTGTAATTTATATGGTTAACATTTATACGTTTGAATGACATAGTTTCCCATTATTGTCACATTTTTTGTTACATGTCTACTATTGTCAAGATGGACAGACACGTCCAGCTATGAGTGTTTATGTGTACCAGTAATTGAACTGACATGTGTACTGCAACTATCTGCGTGTGTCCATTTTAAAGGAATATATTAGTGAATGTTTATTTATGTAAATTGATTGGAATATGTATGTGGACGCTCGGTTAGTGTTACTGTAATTTATATGGTTAACGTTTGAATGACATAGTTTCCCCTCATTGTCACATTTTTTGTTACTATTTCGCTGTTCACTCTCACTCTCTCTCAATCCCGTGACCTAATTGTGCTCACGTGTGTTTGTTTAGGGTAAGGTAACCATAGGCCTTTTACAAAATAATTTACAACTATTTGCTAAGGAATGTTTCACAAGATCATCTAAGTTTCTAATAAGCCTTCTTTTTTCTAATATACAAGTCAATCACACAGTACCTAACCTCAGTCAGAAACACTTTTCTTACTATATCTCGCAATGTCTTCTGCATATATATCCTATCTTAAATAATTAACAATTTTAATTCATAACTGCCAACCCCCTCCCATCCAAAGCTTTCAAAGCCACCAAACATCATTCCTTTCCCTTAACCTCTCCCAAATTATCTTTTGCACCAATACACAAACTAGGGGGCTTTATAGCTGAGTGGACGTCGCTCTCGACTCGTAATCGTAGCTCATTCGATCCCACGGTGATGGAACAAACGGAAATCAGCAGAGTTTCTATCATTCTGATGCCCCTGTTACCTAGCAGTAAATATGTACCTGGGCGTTAGACAGCTGTTACGGGCTGCTTCCTGGGTGTGTTTGTGTGGAGTGTTTTTTATTAGTTAGTAATAATTGATTGATTGACAGTTGAGAGGCGGGCCGAAAGAGTAGAGCTCAACCCTTGCAAGCACAACTAGGTGAACACAACTAGATAAATACTAACCAACCACGATCTCGACAATCCATTACACACACAACCCCCCCCTCCCCCTCCCCCCCCCCCCAACTCCCCAAATCGTTTTTCCTAAGTCAATAAAAAATTAAAACAAATCAATTAATTCACAAAAAATACTAACTATAAATAAAGGAACCAAATTTGAGACATACAGCGACTCCAGCGTGGTCTAGTCGGAAGAGAACGTGTTCTCATCTGGATAGATTGCGATCGAGTCTGTCGGAACGGGTGTGTAACTGCAGGGCACAAATATTTGTGTGTCCCCTCCTGTAGCTGCCTCTGTTTCGACAGGTTCCTTGGATAGCTGGAATTGACCTGGCCCTTGGAAAGTGGGGAAGGGGTGAAATCCGTTGGGCCCACGGATGGATACCTTGGATCCATGGACCTAGAGCAGGTCTAATCACCTGGGATTCGAACCCACGGTGGGAATAAGGGAGGAGATATGGGAAGGGTGGGGGGAAGGATGTTTCCCTGGAACCAAACCTCACATAAACCCGGACACTCACACACACACCCTCACCCGAACACTCACAGGGGCACTCACACTCACACACTTCCATAGACTGTGATAAGGGAGACCATCTGAGGGGACACAGATGGCCTCCTGGACCCACAGGTATAACTGGACACACACGCACCCGGACACTCACACTCGCCCGGACACTCACAGGGATATACACACTCACACACAGACACACATTCATAGACACAAACTGTGATAAGGGAGACCATCTGAGGGGACACAGATGGCCTCTTGGACACACAAGTATATATCAATATTTAATTTTTTATTTATTATTTAATTTTATTAAATAAGTAATCAAATTAATGTTTTTTAATAAATTATTATTTTATTAAATTATTAAATAATTATATTAATAAAACAAATTAAATTAAATTTAATAATTAAATATTTATTATTTAATTTCAAATATGACAGATTTTTTAAATATATATATATATATATATATATATATATATATATATATATATATATATATATATATATATATATATATATATATATATATATATATATATATATATATATATATATATATATATATATATAGATATATACATGCGAACAAGCCTTAATGGTCCCCAGGACTATATGCAACTGAAAACTCACATGCCAGAAGTGACTCGAACCCATACTGCCAGGAGCAATGCAACTGGTATGTACAGGACGCCTTAATCCGCTTGTGTCAATTTTAAAGGAATATATTAGTAAATATTTATTTATGTAAATTTATATATATATATATATATAAAGAGAATGTCTGTCTATGTAATGAGGCCACATGCTGGAGGCTGCAGCCATACACAGATTTATTTTAAAATTTATTTTTTAATATATTATTAAGGCTTATTATTACTAAATTAATGTATTTGTAGAGGGAATGGTCTGGGGTAGGGAACGGGCATAGGTTGGTCAGTGTTGACTTTAGCTAAAGGATTTAGGAATAATTATTAATTATTCTTATCACTCCCCCCCCCCCCTACCAATTTAATTAAAGTTAATTGAAAAATAATGCTTGAGATGGCTGATGACTTTTTCGTACTTAGAAAAACCTAAATTAAACACATAAAGTAGTTTATTGGTCCTGATTTAAGTTAAAGGAAGAGGTGCAAAGGTGGTGGGGGGGGGGGGAAGGATACGGGATTTAGAGGTGGAATGAAGACAGGGAACAGGGGGAGTGGTGCAGGTGAAACAGGGAGGAAGAGGGGGGAACAGGGGGTGCTGTACAGGTGAAACAGGGATGGGGATGGGGGAACAGGGGGAATGGTGCATATGAAACAGGGATGAAGAGGGAGAAACAGGGGGGAATGGTGCAGGTGAAATTGGGATGAAGAGGGAGAAACAGAGGGAGTGGTGCAGGTGAAACAGGGATGAAGAGGGAGAAACAGAGGGAGTGGTGCAGGTGAAACAGGGATGGAGATGGGGGAACAGGGGGAGTGGTGCAGGTGAAACAGGGATGGGGATGGGGGAACAGGGGGAGTGGTGCAGGTGAAACAGGGATGGGGATGGGGGAACAGTTGGAGTGGTGCAGGTGAAACAGAGATGAAGAGGGAGAAACAGAGGGAGTGGTGCAGGTGAAACAGGGATGAAAAGGGAGAAACAGAGGGAGTGGTGCAGGTGAAACAGGGACGGAGATGGGGGAACAGGGGGAGTGGTGCAGGTGAAACAGGGATGGGGATGGGGGAACAGGGGGAGTGGTGCAGGTGAAACAGGGATGGGGATGGGGGAACAGGGGGAGTGGTGCAGGTGAAACAGGGATGGGGATGGGTGAACAGGGGGAGTGGTGCAGGTGAAACAGAGATTAAAGGAAAATTTATATAAGTAGATAGATGGATGTTTACATTGATTGCTAAATGTATACATTGACGGATAGACGGATGCATAGATGCATGGATGGATGGATGGAAAGACATATGAGTAGATGGATGGATAGACATATGAGTAGATGGATGGATAGACAGAAGAGTTGATGGACGGATAAATGGAATATAAATGTATATAATGATAAATGGTTGGTTTATGAGAAGATAGATTGATGGATTGACAGATATAAGTAGATAAATAGATGGATCCATTGATGGATTCATTTGTACTTATCTCTTGAGGTTCTTCTTGAGATGATTTCGGGGCTTTAGTGTCCCCGCGGTCCGGTCCTCGACCAGGCCTCCACCCCCAGGAAGCAGCCCGTGACAGCTGACTAACACCCAGGTACCTGTTTTACTGCAAGGTAACAGAGGCACAGGGTGAAGGAAACTCTGCCCATTGTTTCTCGGCGGCGCCCGGAATCGAACCCGGGACCACTCGATCACAAGTCCAGTGTCCAGTGTCCAGTGTGCTGTCCGCTCGGCCGACTGGCTCCCCGGTCGGAGGGGAGCCGGTGAACAGGCGAATCAGGTTAAAGAATATCTGTCGATTTGCTATTGCATCAACTGAGATTCGATATGGGACCATTAGGATTATAACCAACGAACTCTCTCCGTTTAGACGGTAGGCCTCCAGTTTGTGTGTGTGTGTGTGTGTGTGTGTGTGTGTGTGTGTGTGTGTGTGTGTGTGTGTGTGTGTTAGAGAGAAATAGATGTAGTAGATATAAAAAAAGGAAAAATACATATATTTGATAGGCGGGGTCCAAGAGCTAATAACTCGATTCTGCAGATACATATAGTAAATACAAGGAGAAAATAAATACACACACACACACACACATTAATTGATAATGGACTGTTTTGTGTGCGTATCCATGTGAACTATTGTCAAGACCGACAGACACGTGAAGCTATGTGTGTGTATGTGTACCTGTAATTGAACTGACATGTGTACGGTAATTATCTGTATGTGTCCATTTTAAAGGTACACATTAGTGAATGTGTATTTATGTAAATTGATTGACATATGTACGTGTGCGCGCGATTAGTGTTACTGTAATTTATATGGTTAACATTTATACGTTTGAATGACATAGTTTCCCATTATTGTCACATTTTTTGTTACATGTCTACTATTGTCAAGATGGACAGACACGTCCAGCTATGAGTGTTTATGTGTACCAGTAATTGAACTGACATGTGTACTGCAACTATCTGCGTGTGTCCATTTTAAAGGAATAAATTAGTGAATGTTTATTTATGTAAATTGATTGGAATATGTATGTGGACGCTCGGTTAGTGTTACTGTAATTTATATGGTTAACGTTTGAATGACATAGTTTCCCCTCATTGTCACATTTTTTGTTACTATTTCGCTGTTCACTCTCACTCTCTCTCAATCCCGTGGACTAATTGTGCTCACGTGTGTTTGTTTAGGGTAAGGTAACCGTAGGCCTTTTACACAATAATTTACAACTATTTGCTAAGGAACGTTTCACAAGATCATCTAAGTTTCTAATAAGCCTTCTTTTTTCTAATATACAAGTCAATCACACAGTACCTAACCTCAGTCAGAAACACTTTTCTTACTATATCTCGCAATGTCTTCTGCATATATATCCTATCTTAAATAATTAACAATTTTAATTCATAACTGCCAACCCCCTCCCATCCAAAGCTTTCAAAGCCACCAAACATCATTCCTTTCCCTTAACCTCTCCCAAATTATCTTTTGCACCAATACACAAACTAGGGGGCTTTATAGCTGAGTGGACGTCGCTCTCGACTCGTAATCGTAGCTCATTCGATCCCACGGTGATGGAACAAACGGAAATCAGCAGAGTTTCTATCATTCTGATGCCCCTGTTACCTAGCAGTAAATATGTACCTGGGCGTTAGACAGCTGTTACGGGCTGCTTCCTGGGTGTGTTTGTGTGGAGTGTTTTTTATTAGTTAGTAATAATTGATTGATTGACAGTTGAGAGGCGGGCCGAAAGAGTAGAGCTCAACCCTTGCAAGCACAACTAGGTGAACACAACTAGATAAATACTAACCAACCACGATCTCGACAATCCATTACACACACAACCCCCCCTCCCCCTCCCCCCCCCCCAACTCCCCAAATCGTTTTTCCTAAGTCAATAAAAAATTAAAACAAATCAATTAATTCACAAAAAATACTAACTATAAATAAAGGAACCAAATTTGAGACATACAGCGACTCCAGCGTGGTCTAGTCGGAAGAGAACGTGTTCTCATCTGGATAGATTGCGATCGAGTCTGTCGGAACGGGTGTGTAACTGCAGGGCACAAATATTTGTGTGTCCCCTCCTGTAGCTACCTCTGTTTCGACAGGTTCCTTGGATAGCTGGAATTGACCTGGCCCTTGGAAAGTGGGGAAGGGGTGAAATCCGTTGGGCCCACGGATGGATACCTTGGATCCATGGACCTAGAGCAGGTCTAATCACCTGGGATTTGAACCCACGGTGGGAATAAGGGAGGAGATATGGGAAGGGTGGGGGGAAGGATGTTTCCCTGGAACCAAACCTCACATAAACCCGGACACTCACACACACACCCTCACCCGAACACTCACAGGGGCACTCACACTCACACACTTCCATAGACTGTGATAAGGGAGACCATCTGAGGGGACACAGATGGCCTCCTGGACCCACAGGTATAACTGGACACACACGCACCCGGACACTCACACTCGCCCGGACACTCACAGGGATATACACACTCACACACAGACACACATCCATAGACACAAACTGTGATAAGGGAGACCATCTGAGGGGACACAGATGGCCTCTTGGACACACAAGTATATATCAATATTTAATTTTTTATTTATTATTTAATTTTATTAAATAAGTAATCAAATTAATGTTTTTTAATAAATTATTATTTTATTAAATTATTAAATAATTATATTAAAAAAACAAATTAAATTAAATTTAATAATTAAATATTTATTATTTAATTTACAAATATGACAGATTTTTTATATATATATATATATATATATATATATATATATATATATATATATATATATATATATATATATATATATATATATATATATATATATATATATATATATATCGTACCTAATAGCCAGAACGCACTTCTCAGCCTACTATGCAAGGCCTGGTTTGCCTAATAAGCCAAGTTTTCATGAATTAATTGTTTTTCGACTACCTAACCTACCTAACCTAACCTAACCTAACTTTTTCGGCTACCTAACCTAACCTAACCTATAAAGATAGGTTAGGTTAGGTTAGGTGGGTTGGTTAGGTTCGGTCATATATCTACGTTAGTTTTAACTCCAATAAAAAAAAATTGACCTCATACATAATGAAATGGGTAGCTTTATCATTTCATAAGAAAAAAAATTGAGAAATTATATTAATTCAGGAAAACTTGGCTTATTAGGCAAATCAGGCATTGCATAGTAGGCTGAAAAGTGCGTTCTGGCTACTAGGTACGACATATATATATATATATATATATATATATATATATATATATATATATATATATATATAGATATATACATGCGAACAAGCCTTAATGGTCCCCAGGACTATATGCAACTGAAAATTCACATGCCAGAAGTGACTCGAACCCATACTGCCAGGAGCAATGCAACTGGTATGTACAGGACGCCTTAATCCGCTTGTGTCAATTTTAAAGGAATATATTAGTAAATATTTATTTATGTAAATTTATATATATATATATATATATATATATATATATATATATATATATATATATATATATATATATATATATATATATATATATATATATATATATATATATATATATATATATATATATAAAGAGAATGTCTGTCTATGTAATGAGGCCACATGCTGGAGGCTGCAGCCATACACAGATTTATTTTAAAATTTATTTTTTAATATATTATTAAGGCTTATTATTACTAAATTAATGTATTTGTAGAGGGAATGGTCTGGGGTAGGGAACGGGCATAGGTTGGTCAGTGTTGACTTTAGCTAAAGGATTTAGGAATAATTGTTAATTATTCTTATCACTCCCCCCCCCTACCAATTTAATTAAAGTTAATTGAAAAATAATGCTTGAGATGGCTGATGACTTTTTCGTACTTAGAAAAAACCTAAATTAAACACATAAAGTAGTTTATTGGTCCTGATTTAAGTTAAAGGAAGAGGTGCAAAGGTGGTGGGGGGGGGGAAGGATACGGGATTTAGAGGTGGAATGAAGACAGGGAACAGGGGGAGTGGTGCAGGTGAAACAGGGAGGAAGAGGGGGGAACAGGGGGTGCTGTACAGGTGAAACAGGGATGGGGATGGGGGAACAGGGGGAATGGTGCATATGAAACAGGGATGAAGAGGGAGAAACAGGGGGGAATGGTGCAGGTGAAATTGGGATGAAGAGGGAGAAACAGAGGGAGTGGTGCAGGTGAAACAGGGATGAAGAGGGAGAAACAGAGGGAGTGGTGCAGGTGAAACAGGGATGGAGATGGGGGAACAGGGGGAGTGGTGCAGGTGAAACAGGGATGGGGATGGGGGAACAGTTGGAGTGGTGCAGGTGAAACAGGGATGAAGAGGGAGAAACAGAGGGAGTGGTTCAGGTGAAACAGGGATGAAAAGGGAGAAACAGAGGGAGTGGTGCAGGTGAAACAGGGACGGAGATGGGGGAACAGGGGGAGTGGTGCAGGTGAAACAGGGATGGGGATGGGGGAACAGGGGGAGTGGTGCAGGCGAAACAGGGATGGGGATGGGGGAACAGGGGGAGTGGTGCAGGTGAAACAGGGATGGGGATGGGTGAACAGGGGGAGTGGTGCAGGTGAAACAGAGATTAAAGGAAAATTTATATAAGTAGATAGATGGATGTTTACATTGATTGCTAAATGTATACATTGACGGATAGACGGATGCATAGATGCATGGATGGATGGATGGAAAGACATATGAGTAGATGGATGGATAGACATATGAGTAGATGGATGGATAGACAGAAGAGTTGATGGACGGATAAATGGAATATAAATGTATATAATGATAAATGGTTGGTTTATGAGAAGATAGATTGATGGATTGACAGATATAAGTAGATAAATAGATGGATCCATTGATGGATTCATTTGTGCTTATCTCTTGAGGTTCTTCTTGAGATGATTTCGGGGCTTTAGTGTCCCCGCGGTCCGGTCCTCGACCAGGCCTCCACCCCCAGGAAGCAGCCCGTGACAGCTGACTAACACCCAGGTACCTGTTTTACTGCAAGGTAACAGAGGCACAGGGTGAAGGAAACTCTGCCCATTGTTTCTCGGCGGCGCCCGGAATCGAACCCGGGACCACTCGATCACAAGTCCAGTGTCCAGTGTCCAGTGTGCTGTCCGCTCGGCCGACTGGCTCCCCGGTCGGAGGGGAGCCGGTGAACAGGCGAATCAGGTTAAAGAATATCTGTCGATTTGCTATTGCATCAACTGAGATTCGATATGGGACCATTAGGATTATAACCAACGAACTCTCTCCGTTTAGACGGTAGGCCTCCAGTTTGTGTGTGTGTGTGTGTGTGTGTGTGTGTGTGTGTGTGTGTGTGTGTGTGTGTGTGTGTGTGTGTGTGTGTGTGTGTGTGTGTGTGTGTTAGAGAGAAATAGATGTAGTAGATATAAAAAAAGGAAAAATACATATATTTGATAGGCGGGGTCCAAGAGCTAATAACTCGATTCTGCAGATACATATAGTAAATACA
The DNA here is from genome assembly GCF_040958095.1 of Procambarus clarkii. Taxonomy (NCBI): domain Eukaryota; kingdom Metazoa; phylum Arthropoda; class Malacostraca; order Decapoda; family Cambaridae; genus Procambarus; species Procambarus clarkii. Next base: position 38,470 of record NW_027189183.1, on the reverse strand, counting down.
AGGAGAAAATAAATACACACACACACACACACACATTAATTGATAATGGACTGTTTTGTGTGCGTATCCATGTGAACTGTTGTCAAGACCGACAGACACGTGAAGCTATGTGTGTGTATGTGTACCTGTAATTGAACTGACATGTGTACGGTAATTATCTGTATGTGTCCATTTTAAAGGTACACATTAGTGAATGTGTATTTATGTAAATTGATTGACATATGTACGTGTGCGCGCGATTAGTGTTACTGTAATTTATATGGTTAACATTTATACGTTTGAATGACATAGTTTCCCATTATTGTCACATTTTTTGTTAAATGTCTACTATTGTCAAGATGGACAGACACGTCCAGCTATGAGTGTTTATGTGTACCAGTAATTGAACTGACATGTGTACTGCAACTATCTGCGTGTGTCCATTTTAAAGGAATATATTAGTGAATGTTTATTTATGTAAATTGATTGGAATATGTATGTGGACGCTCGGTTAGTGTTACTGTAATTTATATGGTTAACGTTTGAATGACATAGTTTCCCCTCATTGTCACATTTTTTGTTACTATTTCGCTGTTCACTCTCACTCTCTCTCAATCCCGTGGACTAATTGTGCTCACGTGTGTTTGTTTAGGGTAAGGTAACCGTAGGCCTTTTACACAATAATTTACAACTATTTGCTAAGGAACGTTTCACAAGATCATCTAAGTTTCTAATAAGCCTTCTTTTTTCTAATATACAAGTCAATCACACAGTACCTAACCTCAGTCAGAAACACTTTTCTTACTATATCTCGCAATGTCTTCTGCATATATATCCTATCTTAAATAATTAACAATTTTAATTCATAACTGCCAACCCCCTCCCATCCAAAGCTTTCAAAGCCACCAAACATCATTCCTTTCCCTTAACCTCTCCCAAATTATCTTTTGCACCAATACACAAACTAGGGGGCTTTATAGCTGAGTGGACGTCGCTCTCGACTCGTAATCGTAGCTCATTCGATCCCACGGTGATGGAACAAACGGAAATCAGCAGAGTTTCTATCATTCTGATGCCCCTGTTACCTAGCAGTAAATATGTACCTGGGCGTTAGACAGCTGTTACGGGCTGCTTCCTGGGTGTGTTTGTGTGGAGTGTTTTTTATTAGTTAGTAATAATTGATTGATTGACAGTTGAGAGGCGGGCCGAAAGAGTAGAGCTCAACCCTTGCAAGCACAACTAGGTGAACACAACTAGATAAATACTAACCAACCACGATCTCGACAATCCATTACACACACAACCCCCCCCTCCCCCTCCCCCCCCCCCCAACTCCCCAAATCGTTTTTCCTAAGTCAATAAAAAATTAAAACAAATCAATTAATTCACAAAAAATACTAACTATAAATAAAGGAACCAAATTTGAGACATACAGCGACTCCAGCGTGGTCTAGTCGGAAGAGAACGTGTTCTCATCTGGATAGATTGCGATCGAGTCTGTCGGAACGGGTGTGTAACTGCAGGGCACAAATATTTGTGTGTCCCCTCCTGTAGCTACCTCTGTTTCGACAGGTTCCTTGGATAGCTGGAATTGACCTGGCCCTTGGAAAGTGGGGAAGGGGTGAAATCCGTTGGGCCCACGGATGGATACCTTGGATCCATGGACCTAGAGCAGGTCTAATCACCTGGGATTTGAACCCACGGTGGGAATAAGGGAGGAGATATGGGAAGGGTGGGGGGAAGGATGTTTCCCTGGAACCAAACCTCACATAAACCCGGACACTCACACACACACCCTCACCCGAACACTCACAGGGGCACTCACACTCACACACTTCCATAGACTGTGATAAGGGAGACCATCTGAGGGGACACAGATGGCCTCCTGGACCCACAGGTATAACTGGACACACACGCACCCGGACACTCACACTCGCCCGGACACTCACAGGGATATACACACTCACACACAGACACACATCCATAGACACAAACTGTGATAAGGGAGACCATCTGAGGGGACACAGATGGCCTCTTGGACACACAAGTATATATCAATATTTAATTTTTTATTTATTATTTAATTTTATTAAATAAGTAATCAAATTAATGTTTTTTAATAAATTATTATTTTATTAAATTATTAAATAATTATATTAAAAAAACAAATTAAATTAAATTTAATAATTAAATATTTATTATTTAATTTACAAATATGACAGATTTTTTAAATATATATATATATATATATATATATATATATATATATATATATATATATATATATATATATATATATATATATATATATATATATATATATATATATATATATCGTACCTAATAGCCAGAACGCACTTCTCAGCCTACTATGCAAGGCCTGGTTTGCCTAATAAGCCAAGTTTTCATGAATTAATTGTTTTTCGACTACCTAACCTACCTAACCTAACCTAACCTAACTTTTTCGGCTACCTAACCTAACCTAACCTATAAAGATAGGTTAGGTTAGGTTAGGTGGGTTGGTTAGGTTCGGTCATATATCTACGTTAGTTTTAACTCCAATAAAAAAAAATTGACCTCATACATAATGAAATGGGTAGCTTTATCATTTCATAAGAAAAAAAATTGAGAAATTATATTAATTCAGGAAAACTTGGCTTATTAGGCAAATCAGGCATTGCATAGTAGGCTGAAAAGTGCGTTCTGGCTACTAGGTACGACATATATATATATATATATATATATATATATATATATATATATATATATATAGATATATACATGCGAACAAGCCTTAATGGTCCCCAGGACTATATGCAACTGAAAATTCACATGCCAGAAGTGACTCGAACCCATACTGCCAGGAGCAATGCAACTGGTATGTACAGGACGCCTTAATCCGCTTGTGTCAATTTTAAAGGAATATATTAGTAAATATTTATTTATGTAAATTTATATATATATATATATATATATATATATATATATATATATATATATATATATATATATATATATATATATATATATATATATATATATATATATATATATATATATATATATATATAAAGAGAATGTCTGTCTATGTAATGAGGCCACATGCTGGAGGCTGCAGCCATACACAGATTTATTTTAAAATTTATTTTTTAATATATTATTAAGGCTTATTATTACTAAATTAATGTATTTGTAGAGGGAATGGTCTGGGGTAGGGAACGGGCATAGGTTGGTCAGTGTTGACTTTAGCTAAAGGATTTAGGAATAATTATTAATTATTCTTATCACTCCCCCCCCCCTACCAATTTAATTAAAGTTAATTGAAAAATAATGCTTGAGATGGCTGATGACTTTTTCGTACTTAGAAAAAACCTAAATTAAACACATAAAGTAGTTTATTGGTCCTGATTTAAGTTAAAGGAAGAGGTGCAAAGGTGGTGGGGGGGGGGAAGGATACGGGATTTAGAGGTGGAATGAAGACAGGGAACAGGGGGAGTGGTGCAGGTGAAACAGGGAGGAAGAGGGGGGAACAGGGGGTGCTGTACAGGTGAAACAGGGATGGGGATGGGGGAACAGGGGGAATGGTGCATATGAAACAGGGATGAAGAGGGAGAAACAGGGGGGAATGGTGCAGGTGAAATTGGGATGAAGAGGGAGAAACAGAGGGAGTGGTGCAGGTGAAACAGGGATGAAGAGGGAGAAACAGAGGGAGTGGTGCAGGTGAAACAGGGATGGAGATGGGGGAACAGGGGGAGTGGTGCAGGTGAAACAGGGATGGGGATGGGGGAACAGTTGGAGTGGTGCAGGTGAAACAGGGATGAAGAGGGAGAAACAGAGGGAGTGGTTCAGGTGAAACAGGGATGAAAAGGGAGAAACAGAGGGAGTGGTGCAGGTGAAACAGGGACGGAGATGGGGGAACAGGGGGAGTGGTGCAGGTGAAACAGGGATGGGGATGGGGGAACAGGGGGAGTGGTGCAGGCGAAACAGGGATGGGGATGGGGGAACAGGGGGAGTGGTGCAGGTGAAACAGGGATGGGGATGGGTGAACAGGGGGAGTGGTGCAGGTGAAACAGAGATTAAAGGAAAATTTATATAAGTAGATAGATGGATGTTTACATTGATTGCTAAATGTATACATTGACGGATAGACGGATGCATAGATGCATGGATGGATGGATGGAAAGACATATGAGTAGATGGATGGATAGACATATGAGTAGATGGATGGATAGACAGAAGAGTTGATGGACGGATAAATGGAATATAAATGTATATAATGATAAATGGTTGGTTTATGAGAAGATAGATTGATGGATTGACAGATATAAGTAGATAAATAGATGGATCCATTGATGGATTCATTTGTGCTTATCTCTTGAGGTTCTTCTTGAGATGATTTCGGGGCTTTAGTGTCCCCGCGGTCCGGTCCTCGACCAGGCCTCCACCCCCAGGAAGCAGCCCGTGACAGCTGACTAACACCCAGGTACCTGTTTTACTGCAAGGTAACAGAGGCACAGGGTGAAGGAAACTCTGCCCATTGTTTCTCGGCGGCGCCCGGAATCGAACCCGGGACCACTCGATCACAAGTCCAGTGTCCAGTGTCCAGTGTGCTGTCCGCTCGGCCGACTGGCTCCCCGGTCGGAGGGGAGCCGGTGAACAGGCGAATCAGGTTAAAGAATATCTGTCGATTTGCTATTGCATCAACTGAGATTCGATATGGGACCATTAGGATTATAACCAACGAACTCTCTCCGTTTAGACGGTAGGCCTCCAGTTTGTGTGTGTGTGTGTGTGTGTGTGTGTGTGTGTGTGTGTGTGTGTGTGTGTGTGTGTGTGTGTGTGTGTGTGTGTGTGTGTGTGTTAGAGAGAAATAGATGTAGTAGATATAAAAAAAGGAAAAATACATATATTTGATAGGCGGGGTCCAAGAGCTAATAACTCGATTCTGCAGATACATATAGTAAATACAAGGAGAAAATAAATACACACACACACACACACACATTAATTGATAATGGACTGTTTTGTGTGCGTATCCATGTGAACTGTTGTCAAGACCGACAGACACGTGAAGCTATGTGTGTGTATGTGTACCTGTAATTGAACTGACATGTGTACGGTAATTATCTGTATGTGTCCATTTTAAAGGTACACATTAGTGAATGTGTATTTATGTAAATTGATTGACATATGTACGTGTGCGCGCGATTAGTGTTACTGTAATTTATATGGTTAACATTTATACGTTTGAATGACATAGTTTCCCATTATTGTCACATTTTTTGTTAAATGTCTACTATTGTCAAGATGGACAGACACGTCCAGCTATGAGTGTTTATGTGTACCAGTAATTGAACTGACATGTGTACTGCAACTATCTGCGTGTGTCCATTTTAAAGGAATATATTAGTGAATGTTTATTTATGTAAATTGATTGGAATATGTATGTGGACGCTCGGTTAGTGTTACTGTAATTTATATGGTTAACGTTTGAATGACATAGTTTCCCCTCATTGTCACATTTTTTGTTACTATTTCGCTGTTCACTCTCACTCTCTCTCAATCCCGTGGACTAATTGTGCTCACGTGTGTTTGTTTAGGGTAAGGTAACCATAGGCCTTTTACACAATAATTTACAACTATTTGCTAAGGAAGGTTTCACAAGATCATCTAAGTTTCTAATAAGCCTTCTTTTTTCTAATATACAAGTCAATCACACAGTACCTAACCTCAGTCAGAAACACTTTTCTTACTATATCTCGCAATGTCTTCTGCATATATATCCTATCTTAAATAATTAACAATTTTAATTCATAACTGCCAACCCCCTCCCATCCAAAGCTTTCAAAGCCACCAAACATCATTCCTTTCCCTTAACCTCTCCCAAATTATCTTTTGCACCAATACACAAACTAGGGGGCTTTATAGCTGAGTGGACGTCGCTCTCGACTCGTAATCGTAGCTCATTCGATCCCACGGTGATGGAACAAACGGAAATCAGCAGAGTTTCTATCATTCTGATGACCCTGTTACCTAGCAGTAAATATGTACCTGGGCGTTAGACAGCTGTTACGGGCTGCTTCCTGGGTGTGTTTGTGTGGAGTGTTTTTTATTAGTTAGTAATAATTGATTGATTGACAGTTGAGAGGCGGGCCGAAAGAGTAGAGCTCAACCCTTGCAAGCACAACTAGGTGAACACAACTAGATAAATACTAACCAACCACGATCTCGACAATCCATTACACACACAACCCCCCCCCTCCCCCTCCCCCCCCCCCAACTCCCCAAATCGTTTTTCCTAAGTCAATAAAAAATTAAAACAAATCAATTAATTCACAAAAAATACTAACTATAAATAAAGGAACCAAATTTGAGACATACAGCGACTCCAGCGTGGTCTAGTCGGAAGAGAACGTGTTCTCATCTGGATAGATTGCGATCGAGTCTGTCGGAACGGGTGTGTAACTGCAGGGCACAAATATTTGTATGTCCCCTCCTGTAGCTACCTCTGTTTCGACAGGTTCCTTGGATAGCTGGAATTGACCTGGCCCTTGGAAAGTGGGGAAGGGGTGAAATCCGTTGGGCCCACGGATGGATACCTTGGATCCATGGACCTAGAGCAGGTCTAATCACCTGGGATTCGAACCCACGGTGGGAATAAGGGAGGAGATATGGGAAGGGTGGGGGGAAGGATGTTTCCCTGGAACCAAACCTCACATAAACCCGGACACTCACACACACACCCTCACCCGAACACTCACAGGGGCACTCACACTCACACACTTCCATAGACTGTGATAAGGGAGACCATCTGAGGGGACACAGATGGCCTCCTGGACCCACAGGTATAACTGGACACACACGCACCCGGACACTCACACTCGCCCGGACACTCACAGGGATATACACACTCACACACAGACACACATCCATAGACACAAACTGTGATAAGGGAGACCATCTGAGGGGACACAGATGGCCTCTTGGACACACAAGTATATATCAATATTTAATTTTTTATTTATTATTTAATTTTATTAAATAAGTAATCAAATTAATGTTTTTTAATAAATTATTATTTTATTAAATTATTAAATAATTATATTAATAAAAACAAATTAAATTAAATTTAATAATTAAATATTTATTATTTAATTTACAAATATGACAGATTTTTTAAATATATATATATATATATATATATATATATATATATATATATATATATATATATATATATATATATATATATATATGTATATATATATATATATATATATATATATATATATATATATATATATATATATATATATAGATATATACATGCGAACAAGCCTTAATGGTCCCCAGGACTATATGCAACTGAAAACTCACATGCCAGAAGTGACTCGAACCCATACTGCCAGGAGCAATGCAACTGGTATGTACAGGACGCCTTAATCCGCTTGTGTCAATTTTAAAGGAATATATTAGTAAATATTTATTTATGTAAATTTATATATATATATATATATATATAAATATATATATATATATATATATATATATATATATATATATATATATATATATATATATATATATATATATATATATATATATATATATATATATAAAGAGAATGTCTGTCTATGTAATGAGGCCACATGCTGGAGGCTGCAGCCATACACAGATTTATTTTTAAAATTTATTTTTTAATATATTATTAAGGCTTATTATTACTAAATTAATGTATTTGTAGAGGGAATGGTCTGGGGTAGGGAACGGGCATAGGTTGGTCAGTGTTGACTTTAGCTAAAGGATTTAGGAATAATTATTAATTATTCTTATCACTCCCCCCCCCCCCTACCAATTTAATTAAAGTTAATTGAAAAATAATGCTTGAGATGGCTGATGACTTTTTCGTACTTAGAAAAAACCTAAATTAAACACATAAAGTAGTTTATTGGTCCTGATTTAAGTTAAAGGAAGAGGTGCAAAGGTGGTGGGGGGGGGGAAGGATACGGGATTTAGAGGTGGAATGAAGACAGGGAACAAGGGGAGTGGTGCAGGTGAAACAGGGAGGAAGAGGGGGGAACAGGGGGTGCTGTACAGGTGAAACAGGGATGGGGATGGGGGAACAGGGGGAATGGTGCATATGAAACAGGGATGAAGAGGGAGAAACAGGGGGGAATGGTGCAGGTGAAATTGGGATGAAGAGGGAGAAACAGAGGGAGTGGTGCAGGTGAAACAGGGATGAAGAGGGAGAAACAGAGGGAGTGGTGCAGGTGAAACAGGGATGGAGATGGGGGAACAGGGGGAGTGGTGCAGGTAAAACAGGGATGGGGATGGGGGAACAGGGGGAGTGGTGCAGGTGAAACAGGGATGGGGATGGGGGAACAGTTGGAGTGGTGCAGGTGAAACAGGGATGAAGAGGGAGAAACAGAGGGAGTGGTGCAGGTGAAACAGGGATGAAAAGGGAGAAACAGAGGGAGTGGTGCAGGTGAAACAGGGACGGAGATGGGGGAACAGGGGGAGTGGTGCAGGTGAAACAGGGATGGGGATGGGGGAACAGGGGGAGTGGTGCAGGTGAAACAGGGATGGGGATGGGGATGGGGGAACAGGGGGAGTGGTGCAGGTGAAACAGGGATGGGGATGGGTGAACAGGGGGAGTGGTGCAGGTGAAACAGAGATTAAAGGAAAATTTATATAAGTAGATAGATGGATGTTTACATTGATTGCTAAATGTATACATTGACGGATAGACGGATGCATAGATGCATGGATGGATGGATGGAAAGACATATGAGTAGATGGATGGATAGACATATGAGTAGATGGATGGATAGACAGAAGAGTTGATGGACGGATAAATGGAATATAAATGTATATAATGATAAATGGTTGGTTTATGAGAAGATAGATTGATGGATTGACAGATATAAGTAGATAAATAGATGGATCCATTGATGGATTCATTTGTGCTTATCTCTTGAGGTTCTTCTTGAGATGATTTCGGGGCTTTAGTGTCCCCGCGGTCCGGTCCTCGACCAGGCCTCCACCCCCAGGAAGCAGCCCGTGACAGCTGACTAACACCCAGGTACCTGTTTTACTGCAAGGTAACAGAGGCACAGGGTGAAGGAAACTCTGCCCATTGTTTCTCGGCGGCGCCCGGAATCGAACCCGGGACCACTCGATCACAAGTCCAGTGTCCAGTGTCCAGTGTGCTGTCCGCTCGGCCGACTGGCTCCCCGGTCGGAGGGGAGCCGGTGAACAGGCGAATCAGGTTAAAGAATATCTGTCGATTTGCTATTGCATCAACTGAGATTCGATATGGGACCATTAGGATTATAACCAACGAACTCTCTCCGTTTAGACGGTAGGCCTCCAGTTTGTGTGTGTGTGTGTGTGTGTGTGTGTGTGTGTGTGTGTGTGTGTGTGTGTGTGTGTGTGTGTGTTAGAGAGAAATAGATGTAGTAGATATAAAAAAAGGAAAAATACATATATTTGATAGGCGGGGTCCAAGAGCTAATAACTCGATTCTGCAGATACATATAGTAAATACAAGGAGAAAATAAATACACACACACACACACACACACACATTAATTGATAATGGACTGTTTTGTGTGCGTATCCATGTGAACTGTTGTCAAGACCGACAGACACGTGAAGCTATGTGTGTGTATGTGTACCTGTAATTGAACTGACATGTGTACGGTAATTATCTGTATGTGTCCATTTTAAAGGTACACATTAGTGAATGTGTATTTATGTAAATTGATTGACATATGTACGTGTGCGCGCGATTAGTGTTACTGTAATTTATATGGTTAACATTTATACGATTGAATGACATAGTTTCCCATTATTGTCACATTTTTTGTTAAATGTCTACTATTGTCAAGATGGACAGACACGTCCAGCTATGAGTGTTTATGTGTACCAGTAATTGAACTGACATGTGTACTGCAACTATCTGCGTGTGTCCATTTTAAAGGAATATATTAGTGAATGTTTATTTATGTAAATTGATTGGAATATGTATGTGGACGCTCGGTTAGTGTTACTGTAATTTATATGGTTAACGTTTGAATGACATAGTTTCCCCTCATTGTCACATTTTTTGTTACTATTTCGCTGTTCACTCTCACTCTCTCTCAATCCCGTGGACTAATTGTGCTCACGTGTGTTTGTTTAGGGTAAGGTAACCATAGGCCTTTTACACAATAATTTACAACTATTTGCTAAGGAACGTTTCACAAGATCATCTAAGTTTCTAATAAGCCTTCTTTTTTCTAATATACAAGTCAATCACACAGTACCTAACCTCAGTCAGAAACACTTTTCTTACTATATCTCGCCTTCTGCATATATATCCTATCTTAAATAATTAACAATTTTAATTCATAACTGCCAACCCCCTCCCATCCAAAGCTTTCAAAGCCACCAAACATCATTCCTTTCCCTTAACCTCTCCCAAATTATCTTTTGCACCAATACACAAACTAGGGGGCTTTATAGCTGAGTGGACGTCGCTCTCGACTCGTAATCGTAGCTCATTCGATCCCACGGTGATGGAACAAACGGAAATCAGCAGAGTTTCTATCATTCTGATGACCCTGTTACCTAGCAGTAAATATGTACCTGGGCGTTAGACAGCTGTTACGGGCTGCTTCCTGGGTGTGTTTGTGTGGAGTGTTTTTTATTAGTTAGTAATAATTGATTGATTGACAGTTGAGAGGCGGGCCGAAAGAGTAGAGCTCAACCCTTGCAAGCACAACTAGGTGAACACAACTAGATAAATACTAACCAACCACGATCTCGACAATCCATTACACACACAACCCCCCCCTCCCCCTCCCCCCCCCCCCCCAACTCCCCAAATCGTTTTTCCTAAGTCAATAAAAAATTAAAACAAATCAATTAATTCACAAAAAATACTAACTATAAATAAAGGAACCAAATTTGAGACATACAGCGACTCCAGCGTGGTCTAGTCGGAAGAGAACGTGTTCTCATCTGGATAGATTGCGATCGAGTCTGTCGGAACGGGTGTGTAACTGCAGGGCACAAATATTTGTATGTCCCCTCCTGTAGCTACCTCTGTTTCGACAGGTTCCTTGGATAGCTGGAATTGACCTGGCCCTTGGAAAGTGGGGAAGGGGTGAAATCCGTTGGGCCCACGGATGGATACCTTGGATCCATGGACCTAGAGCAGGTCTAATCACCTGGGATTCGAACCCACGGTGGGAATAAGGGAGGAGATATGGGAAGGGTGGGGGGAAGGATGTTTCCCTGGAACCAAACCTCACATAAACCCGGACACTCACACACACACCCTCACCCGAACACTCACAGGGGCACTCACACTCACACACTTCCATAGACTGTGATAAGGGAGACCATCTGAGGGGACACAGATGGCCTCCTGGACCCACAGGTATAACTGGACACACACGCACCCGGACACTCACACTCGCCCGGACACTCACAGGGATATACACACTCACACACAGACACACATCCATAGACACAAACTGTGATAAGGGAGACCATCTGAGGGGACACAGATGGCCTCTTGGACACACAAGTATATATCAATATTTAATTTTTTATTTATTATTTAATTTTATTAAATAAGTAATCAAATTAATGTTTTTTAATAAATTATTATTTTATTAAATTATTAAATAATTATATTAAAAAAACAAATTAAATTAAATTTAATAATTAAATATTTATTATTTAATTTACAAATATGACAGATTTTTTAAATATATATATATATATATATATATATATATATATATATATATATATATATATATATATATATATATGGCACAACTCTCCTAAACACGAGAGTGAAGTATAGAACTTTAGAACACTTTCCCACCAGGAGACTCGAACCCTAGCCAGCACAGAAGCCTTCCAGCAACTGGCATAACAGGTACGCCTTAACCCGCTCCACCACCCGCTCAGACCCTTAAAAGAGATGGTAATTTCGGAGTATTTAAATACACCAAAGATCACCACCTCCCAAGAGCACTAGAGCAAGTGAGGGGTCATTTAGACGTTAATTTCATCAAGTCCCTGTTAATATGGGAAGACACAGTGTCTATGCTTAAGGCACAACTCTCCTAAACACGAGAGTGAAGTATAGAACTTTAGAACACTTTCCCACCAGGAGACTCGAACCCTAGCCAGCACAGAAGCCTTCCAGCAACTGGCATAACAGGTACGCCTTAACCCGCTCCACCACCCGCTCAGACCCTTAAAAGAGATGGTAATTTCGGAGTATTTAAATACACCAAAGATCACCACCTCCCAAGAGCACTAGAGCAAGTGAGGGGTCATTTAGACGTTAATTTCATCAAGTCCCTGTTAATATGGGAAGACACAGTGTCTATGCTTAAGGCACAACTCTCCTAAACACGAGAGTGAAGTATAGAACTTTAGAACACTTTCCCACCAGGAGACTCGAACCCTAGCCAGCACAGAAGCCTTCCAGCAACTGGCATAACAGGTACGCCTTAACCCGCTCCACCAACCGCTCAGACCCTTAAAAGAGATGGTAATTTCGGAGTATTTAAATACACCAAAGATCACCACCTCCCAAGAGCACTAGAGCAAGTGAGGGGTCATTTAGACGTTAATTTCATCAAGTCCCTGTTAATATGGGAAGACACAGTGTCTATGCTTAAGGCACAACTCTCCTAAACACGAGAGTGAAGTATAGAACTTCAGAACACTTTCCCACCAGGAGACTCGAACCCTAGCCAGCACAGAAGCCTTCCAGCAACTGGCATAACAGCTACGCCTTAACCCGCTCCACCACCCGCTCAGACCCTTAAAAGAGATGGTAATTTCGGAGTATTTAAATACACCAAAGATCACCACCTCCCAAGAGCACTAGAGCAAGTGAGGGGTCATTTAGACGTTAATTTCATCAAGTCCCTGTTAATATGGGAAGACACAGTGTCTATGCTTAAGGCACAACTCTCCTAAACACGAGAGTGAAGTATAGAACTTTAGAACACTTTCCCACCAGGAGACTCGAACCCTAGCCAGCACAGAAGCCTTCCAGCAACTGGCATAACAGGTATGCCTTAACCCGCTCCACCACCCGCTCAGACCCTTAAAAGAGATGGTAATTTCGGAGTATTTAAATACACCAAAGATCACCACCTCCCAAGAGCACTAGAGCAAGTGAGGGGTCATTTAGACGTTAATTTCATCAAGTCCCTGTTAATATGGGAAGACACAGTGTCTATGCTTAAGGCACAACTCTCCTAAACACGAGAGTGAAGTATAGAACTTTAGAACACTTTCCCACCAGGAGACTCGAACCCTAGCCAGCACAGAAGCCTTCCAGCAACTGGCATAACAGGTACGCCTTAACCCGCTCCACCACCCGCTCAGACCCTTAAAAGAGATGGTAATTTCGGAGTATTTAAATACACCAAAGATCACCACCTCCCAAGAGCACTAGAGCAAGTGAGGGGTCATTTAGACGTTAATTTCATCAAGTCCCTGTTAATATGGGAAGACACAGTGTCTATGCTTAAGGCACAACTCTCCTAAACACGAGAGTGAAGTATAGAACTTTAGAACACTTTCCCACCAGGAGACTCGAACCCTAGCCAGCACAGAAGCCTTCCAGCAACTGGCATAACAGGTACGCCTTAACCCGCTCCACCACCCGCTCAGACCCTTAAAAGAGATGGTAATTTCGGAGTATTTAAATACACCAAAGATCACCACCTCCCAAGAGCACTAAAGCAAGTGAGGGGTCATTTAGACGTTAATTTCATCAAGTCCCTGTTAATATGGGAAGACACAGTGTCTATGCTTAAGGCACAACTCTCCTAAACACGAGAGTGAAGTATAGAACTTTAGAACACTTTCCCACCAGGAGACTCGAACCCTAGCCAGCACAGAAGCCTTCCAGCAACTGGCATAACAGGTACGCCTTAACCCGCTCCACCACCCGCTCAGACCCTTAAAAGAGATGGTAATTTCGGAGTATTTAAATACACCAAAGATCACCACCTCCCAAGAGCACTAGAGCAAGTGAGGGGTCATTTAGACGTTAATTTCATCAAGTCCCTGTTAATATGGGAAGACACAGTGTCTATGCTTAAGGCACAACTCTCCTAAACACGAGAGTGAAGTATAGAACTTTAGAACACTTTCCCACCAGGAGACTCGAACCCTAGCCAGCACAGAAGCCTTCCAGCAACTGGCATAACAGGTACGCCTTAACCCGCTCCACCACCCGCTCAGACCCTTAAAAGAGATGGTAATTTCGGAGTATTTAAATACACCAAAGATCACCACCTCCCAAGAGCACTAGAGCAAGTGAGGGGTCATTTAGACGTTAATTTCATCAAGTCCCTGTTAATATGGGAAGACACAGTGTCTATGCTTAAGGCACAACTCTCCTAAACACGAGAGTGAAGTATAGAACTTTAGAACACTTTCCCACCAGGAGACTCGAACCCTAGCCAGCACAGAAGCCTTCCAGCAACTGGCATAACAGGTACGCCTTAACCCGCTCCACCACCCGCTCAGACCCTTAAAAGAGATGGTAATTTCGGAGTATTTAAATACACCAAAGATCACCACCTCCCAAGAGCACTAGAGCAAGTGAGGGGTCATTTAGACGTTAATTTCATCAAGTCCCTGTTAATATGGGAAGACACAGTGTCTATGCTTAAGGCACAACTCTCCTAAACACGAGAGTGAAGTATAGAACTTTAGAACACTTTCCCACCAGGAGACTCGAACCCTAGCCAGCACAGAAGCCTTCCAGCAACTGGCATAACAGGTACGCCTTAACCCGCTCCACCACCCGCTCAGACCCTTAAAAGAGATGGTAATTTCGGAGTATTTAAATACACCAAAGATCACCACCTCCCAAGAGCACTAGAGCAAGTGAGGGGTCATTTAGACGTTAATTTCATCAAGTCCCTGTTAATATGGGAAGACACAGTGTCTATGCTTAAGGCACAACTCTCCTAAACACGAGAGTGAAGTATAGAACTTTAGAACACTTTCCCACCAGGAGACTCGAACCCTAGCCAGCACAGAAGCCTTCCAGCAACTGGCATAACAGGTACGCCTTAACCCGCTCCACCACCCGCTCAGACCCTTAAAAGAGATGGTAATTTCGGAGTATTTAAATACACCAAAGATCACCACCTCCCAAGAGCACTAGAGCAAGTGAGGGGTCATTTAGACGTTAATTTCATCAAGTCCCTGTTAATATGGGAAGACACAGTGTCTATGCTTAAGGCACAACTCTCCTAAACACGAGAGTGAAGTATAGAACTTTAGAACACTTTCCCACCAGGAGACTCGAACCCTAGCCAGCACAGAAGCCTTCCAGCAACTGGCATAACAGGTACGCCTTAACCCGCTCCACCACCCGCTCAGACCCTTAAAAGAGATGGTAATTTCGGAGTATTTAAATACACCAAAGATCACCACCTCCCAAGAGCACTAGAGCAAGTGAGGGGTCATTTAGACGTTAATTTCATCAAGTCCCTGTTAATATGGGAAGACACAGTGTCTATGCTTAAGGCACAACTCTCCTAAACACGAGAGTGAAGTATAGAACTTTAGAACACTTTCCCACCAGGAGACTCGAACCCTAGCCAGCACAGAAGCCTTCCAGCAACTGGCATAACAGGTACGCCTTAACCCGCTCACTTGCTCTAGTGCTCTTGGGAGGTGGTGATCTTTGGTGTATTTAAATACTCCGAAATTACCATCTCTTTTAAGGGTCTGAGCGGGTGGTGGAGCGGGTTAAGGCGTACCTGTTATGCCAGTTGCTGGAAGGCTTCTGTGCTGGCTAGGGTTCGAGTCTCCTGGTGGGAAAGTGTTCTAAAGTTCTATACTTCACTCTCGTGTTTAGGAGAGTTGTGCCTTAAGCATAGACACTGTGTCTTCCCATATTAACAGGGACTTGATGAAATTAACGTCTAAATGACCCCTCACTTGCTCTAGTGCTCTTGGGAGGTGGTGATCTTTGGTGTATTTAAATACTCCGAAATTACCATCTCTTTTAAGGGTCTGAGCGGGTGGTGGAGCGGGTTAAGGCGTACCTGTTATGCCAGTTGCTGGAAGGCTTCTGTGCTGGCTAGGGTTCGAGTCTCCTGGTGGGAAAGTGTTCTAAAGTTCTATACTTCACTCTCGTGTTTAGGAGAGTTGTGCCTTAAGCATAGACACTGTGTCTTCCCATATTAACAGGGACTTGATGAAATTAACGTCTAAATGACCCCTCACTTGCTCTAG
The DNA here is from genome assembly GCF_040958095.1 of Procambarus clarkii. Classification (NCBI taxonomy): domain Eukaryota; kingdom Metazoa; phylum Arthropoda; class Malacostraca; order Decapoda; family Cambaridae; genus Procambarus; species Procambarus clarkii. The sequence goes on along the minus strand of NW_027189183.1, from coordinate 22,207 downwards.
TGCTCTTGGGAGGTGGTGATCTTTGGTGTATTTAAATACTCCGAAATTACCATCTCTTTTAAGGGTCTGAGCGGGTGGTGGAGCGGGTTAAGGCGTACCTGTTATGCCAGTTGCTGGAAGGCTTCTGTGCTGGCTAGGGTTCGAGTCTCCTGGTGGGAAAGTGTTCTAAAGTTCTATACTTCACTCTCGTGTTTAGGAGAGTTGTGCCTTAAGCATAGACACTGTGTCTTCCCATATTAACAGGGACTTGATGAAATTAACGTCTAAATGACCCCTCACTTGCTCTAGTGCTCTTGGGAGGTGGTGATCTTTGGTGTATTTAAATACTCCGAAATTACCATCTCTTTTAAGGGTCTGAGCGGGTGGTGGAGCGGGTTAAGGCGTACCTGTTATGCCAGTTGCTGGAAGGCTTCTGTGCTGGCTAGGGTTCGAGTCTCCTGGTGGGAAAGTGTTCTAAAGTTCTATACTTCACTCTCGTGTTTAGGAGAGTTGTGCCTTAAGCATAGACACTGTGTCTTCCCATATTAACAGGGACTTGATGAAATTAACGTCTAAATGACCCCTCACTTGCTCTAGTGCTCTTGGGAGGTGGTGATCTTTGGTGTATTTAAATACTCCGAAATTACCATCTCTTTTAAGGGTCTGAGCGGGTGGTGGAGCGGGTTAAGGCGTACCTGTTATGCCAGTTGCTGGAAGGCTTCTGTGCTGGCTAGGGTTCGAGTCTCCTGGTGGGAAAGTGTTCTAAAGTTCTATACTTCACTCTCGTGTTTAGGAGAGTTGTGCCTTAAGCATAGACACTGTGTCTTCCCATATTAACAGGGACTTGATGAAATTAACGTCTAAATGACCCCTCACTTGCTCTAGTGCTCTTGGGAGGTGGTGATCTTTGGTGTATTTAAATACTCCGAAATTACCATCTCTTTTAAGGGTCTGAGCGGGTGGTGGAGCGGGTTAAGGCGTACCTGTTATGCCAGTTGCTGGAAGGCTTCTGTGCTGGCTAGGGTTCGAGTCTCCTGGTGGGAAAGTGTTCTAAAGTTCTATACTTCACTCTCGTGTTTAGGAGAGTTGTGCCTTAAGCATAGACACTGTGTCTTCCCATATTAACAGGGACTTGATGAAATTAACGTCTAAATGACCCCTCACTTGCTCTAGTGCTCTTGGGAGGTGGTGATCTTTGGTGTATTTAAATACTCCGAAATTACCATCTCTTTTAAGGGTCTGAGCGGGTGGTGGAGCGGGTTAAGGCGTACCTGTTATGCCAGTTGCTGGAAGGCTTCTGTGCTGGCTAGGGTTCGAGTCTCCTGGTGGGAAAGTGTTCTAAAGTTCTATATATATATATATATGTATATATATATATATATATATATATATATATATATATATATATATATATATATATATATATATATATATATATAGATATATACATGCGAACAAGCCTTAATGGTCCCCAGGACTATATGCAACTGAAAACTCACATGCCAGAAGTGACTCGAACCCATACTGCCAGGAGCAATGCAACTGGTATGTACAGGACGCCTTAATCCGCTTGTGTCAATTTTAAAGGAATATATTAGTAAATATTTATTTATGTAAATTTATATATATATATATATAAATATATATATATATATATATATATATATATATATATATATATATATATATATATATATATATATATATATATATATATATATAAAGAGAATGTCTGTCTATGTAATGAGGCCACATGCTGGAGGCTGCAGCCATACACAGATTTATTTTTTAAAATTTATTTTTTAATATATTATTAAGGCTTATTATTACTAAATTAATGTATTTGTAGAGGGAATGGTCTGGGGTAGGGAACGGGCATAGGTTGGTCAGTGTTGACTTTAGCTAAAGGATTTAGGAATAATTATTAATTATTCTTATCACTCCCCCCCCCCCCCTACCAATTTAATTAAAGTTAATTGAAAAATAATGCTTGAGATGGCTGATGACTTTTTCGTACTTAGAAAAAACCTAAATTAAACACATAAAGTAGTTTATTGGTCCTGATTTAAGTTAAAGGAAGAGGTGCAAAGGTGGTGGGGGGGGGAAGGATACGGGATTTAGAGGTGGAATGAAGACAGGGAACAAGGGGAGTGGTGCAGGTGAAACAGGGAGGAAGAGGGGGGAACAGGGGGTGCTGTACAGGTGAAACAGGGATGGGGATGGGGGAACAGGGGGAATGGTGCATATGAAACAGGGATGAAGAGGGAGAAACAGGGGGGAATGGTGCAGGTGAAATTGGGATGAAGAGGGAGAAACAGAGGGAGTGGTGCAGGTGAAACAGGGATGAAGAGGGAGAAACAGAGGGAGTGGTGCAGGTGAAACAGGGATGGAGATGGGGGAACAGGGGGAGTGGTGCAGGTAAAACAGGGATGGGGATGGGGGAACAGGGGGAGTGGTGCAGGTGAAACAGGGATGGGGATGGGGGAACAGTTGGAGTGGTGCAGGTGAAACAGGGATGAAGAGGGAGAAACAGAGGGAGTGGTGCAGGTGAAACAGGGATGAAAAGGGAGAAACAGAGGGAGTGGTGCAGGTGAAACAGGGACGGAGATGGGGGAACAGGGGGAGTGGTGCAGGTGAAACAGGGATGGGGATGGGGGAACAGGGGGAGTGGTGCAGGTGAAACAGGGATGGGGATGGGGGAACAGGGGGAGTGGTGCAGGTGAAACAGGGATGGGGATGGGTGAACAGGGGGAGTGGTGCAGGTGAAACAGAGATTAAAGGAAAATTTATATAAGTAGATAGATGGATGTTTACATTGATTGCTAAATGTATACATTGACGGATAGACGGATGCATAGATGCATGGATGGATGGATGGAAAGACATATGAGTAGATGGATGGATAGACATATGAGTAGATGGATGGATAGACAGAAGAGTTGATGGACGGATAAATGGAATATAAATGTATATAATGATAAATGGTTGGTTTATGAGAAGATAGATTGATGGATTGACAGATATAAGTAGATAAATAGATGGATCCATTGATGGATTCATTTGTGCTTATCTCTTGAGGTTCTTCTTGAGATGATTTCGGGGCTTTAGTGTCCCCGCGGTCCGGTCCTCGACCAGGCCTCCACCCCCAGGAAGCAGCCCGTGACAGCTGACTAACACCCAGGTACCTGTTTTACTGCAAGGTAACAGAGGCACAGGGTGAAGGAAACTCTGCCCATTGTTTCTCGGCGGCGCCCGGAATCGAACCCGGGACCACTCGATCACAAGTCCAGTGTCCAGTGTCCAGTGTGCTGTCCGCTCGGCCGACTGGCTCCCCGGTCGGAGGGGAGCCGGTGAACAGGCGAATCAGGTTAAAGAATATCTGTCGATTTGCTATTGCATCAACTGAGATTCGATATGGGACCATTAGGATTATAACCAACGAACTCTCTCCGTTTAGACGGTAGGCCTCCAGTTTGTGTGTGTGTGTGTGTGTGTGTGTGTGTGTGTTAGAGAGAAATAGATGTAGTAGATATAAAAAAAGGAAAAATACATATATTTGATAGGCGGGGTCCAAGAGCTAATAACTCGATTCTGCAGATACATATAGTAAATACAAGGAGAAAATAAATACACACACACACACACACACATTAATTGATAATGGACTGTTTTGTGTGCGTATCCATGTGAACTATTGTCAAGACCGACAGACACGTGAAGCTATGTGTGTGTATGTGTACCTGTAATTGAACTGACATGTGTACGGTAATTATCTGTATGTGTCCATTTTAAAGGTACACATTAGTGAATGTGTATTTATGTAAATTGATTGACATATGTACGTGTGCGCGCGATTAGTGTTACTGTAATTTATATGGTTAACATTTATACGTTTGAATGACATAGTTTCCCATTATTGTCACATTTTTTGTTACATGTCTACTATTGTCAAGATGGACAGACACGTCCAGCTATGAGTGTTTATGTGTACCAGTAATTGAACTGACATGTGTACTGCAACTATCTGCGTGTGTCCATTTTAAAGGAATATATTAGTGAATGTTTATTTATGTAAATTGATTGGAATATGTATGTGGACGCTCGGTTAGTGTTACTGTAATTTATATGGTTAACGTTTGAATGACATAGTTTCCCCTCATTGTCACATTTTTTGTTACTATTTCGCTGTTCACTCTCACTCTCTCTCAATCCCGTGGACTAATTGTGCTCACGTGTGTTTATTTAGGGTAAGGTAACCATAGGCCTTTTACACAATAATTTACAACTATTTGTTAAGGAACATTTCACAAGATTATCTAAGTTTCTAATAAGCCTTCTTTTTCCTAATATACAAGTCAATCACACAGTACCTAACCTCAGTCAGAAACACTTTTCTTACTATATCTCGCAATGTCTTCTGCATATATATCCTATCTTAAATAATTAACAATTTTAATTCATAACTGCCAACCCCCTCCCATCCAAAGCTTTCAAAGCCACCAAACATCATTCCTTTCCCTTAACCTCTCCCAAATTATCTTTTGCACCAATACACAAACTAGGGGGCTTTATAGCTGAGTGGACGTCGCTCTCGACTCGTAATCGTAGCTCATTCGATCCCACGGTGATGGAACAAACGGAAATCAGCAGAGTTTCTATCATTCTGATGCCCCTGTTACCTAGCAGTAAATATGTACCTGGGCGTTAGACAGCTGTTACGGGCTGCTTCCTGGGTGTGTTTGTGTGGAGTGTTTTTTATTAGTTAGTAATAATTGATTGATTGACAGTTGAGAGGCGGGCCGAAAGAGTAGAGCTCAACCCTTGCAAGCACAACTAGGTGAACACAACTAGATAAATACTAACCAACCACGATCTCGACAATCCATTACACACACAACCCCCCCCTCCCCCTCCCCCCCCCCAACTCCCCAAATCGTTTTTCCTAAGTCAATAAAAAATTAAAACAAATCAATTAATTCACAAAAAATACTAACTATAAATAAAGGAACCAAATTTGAGACATACAGCGACTCCAGCGTGGTCTAGTCGGAAGAGAACGTGTTCTCATCTGGATAGATTGCGATCGAGTCTGTCGGAACGGGTGTGTAACTGCAGGGCACAAATATTTGTGTGTCCCCTCCTGTAGCTACCTCTGTTTCGACAGGTTCCTTGGATAGCTGGAATTGACCTGGCCCTTGGAAAGTGGGGAAGGGGTGAAATCCGTTGGGCCCACGGATGGATACCTTGGATCCATGGACCTAGAGCAGGTCTAATCACCTGGGATTCGAACCCACGGTGGGAATAAGGGAGGAGATATGGGAAGGGTGGGGGGAAGGATGTTTCCCTGGAACCAAACCTCACATAAACCCGGACACTCACACACACACCCTCACCCGAACACTCACAGGGGCACTCACACTCACACACTTCCATAGACTGTGATAAGGGAGACCATCTGAGGGGACACAGATGGCCTCCTGGACCCACAGGTATAACTGGACACACACGCACCCGGACACTCACACTCGCCCGGACACTCACAGGGATATACACACTCACACACAGACACACATCCATAGACACAAACTGTGATAAGGGAGACCATCTGAGGGGACACAGATGGCCTCTTGGACACACAAGTATATATCAATATTTAATTTTTTATTTATTATTTAATTTTATTAAATAAGTAATCAAATTAATGTTTTTTAATAAATTATTATTTTATTAAATTATTAAATAATTATATTAAAAAAACAAATTAAATTAAATTTAATAATTAAATATTTATTATTTAATTTACAAATATGACAGATTTTTTAAATATATATATATATATATATATATATATATATATATATATATATATATATATATATATATATGTATATATATATATATATATATATATATATATATATATATATATATATATATATATATATATATATATATATATAGATATATACATGCGAACAAGCCTTAATGGTCCCCAGGACTATATGCAACTGAAAACTCACATGCCAGAAGTGACTCGAACCCATACTGCCAGGAGCAATGCAACTGGTATGTACAGGACGCCTTAATCCGCTTGTGTCAATTTTAAAGGAATATATTAGTAAATATTTATTTATGTAAATTTATATATATATATATATATATATATATATATATATATATATATATATATATATATATATATATATAAAGAGAATGTCTGTCTATGTAATGAGGCCACATGCTGGAGGCTGCAGCCATACACAGATTTATTTTTAAAATTTATTTTTTAATATATTATTAAGGCTTATTATTACTAAATTAATGTATTTGTAGAGGGAATGGTCAGGGGTAGGGAACGGGCATAGGTTGGTCAGTGTTGACTTTAGCTAAAGGATTTAGGAATAATTATTAATTATTCTTATCACTCCCCCCCCCCTACCAATTTAATTAAAGTTAATTGAAAAATAATGCTTGAGATGGCTGATGACTTTTTCGTACTTAGAAAAAACCTAAATTAAACACATAAAGTAGTTTATTGGTCCTGATTTAAGTTAAAGGAAGAGGTGCAAAGGTGGTGGGGGGGGGGGGGGAAGGATACGGGATTTAGAGGTGGAATGAAGACAGGGAACAGGGGGAGTGGTGCAGGTGAAACAGGGAGGAAGAGGGGGGAACAGGGGGTGCTGTACAGGTGAAACAGGGATGGGGATGGGGGAACAGGGGGAATGGTGCATATGAAACAGGGATGAAGAGGGAGAAACAGGGGGGAATGGTGCAGGTGAAATTGGGATGAAGAGGGAGAAACAGAGGGAGTGGTGCAGGTGAAACAGGGATGAAGAGGGAGAAACAGAGGGAGTGGTGCAGGTGAAACAGGGATGGAGATGGGGGAACAGGGGGAGTGGTGCAGGTGAAAACAGGGATGGGGATGGGGGAACAGGGGGAGTGGTGCAGGTGAAACAGGGATGGGGATGGGGGAACAGTTGGAGTGGTGCAGGTGAAACAGGGATGAAGAGGGAGAAACAGAGGGAGTGGTGCAGGTGAAACAGGGATGAAAAGGGAGAAACAGAGGGAGTGGTGCAGGTGAAACAGGGACGGAGATGGGGGAACAGGGGGAGTGGTGCAGGTGAAACAGGGATGGGGATGGGGGAACAGGGGGAGTGGTGCAGGTGAAACAGGGATGGGGATGGGGGAACAGGGGGAGTGGTGCAGGTGAAACAGGGATGGGGATGGGGGAACAGGGGGAGTGGTGCAGGTGAAACAGAGATTAAAGGAAAATTTATATAAGTAGATAGATGGATGTTTACATTGATTGCTAAATGTATACATTGACGGATAGACGGATGCATAGATGCATGGATGGATGGATGGAAAGACATATGAGTAGATGGATGGATAGACATATGAGTAGATGGATGGATAGACAGAAGAGTTGATGGACGGATAAATGGAATATAAATGTATATAATGATAAATGGTTGGTTTATGAGAAGATAGATTGATGGATTGACAGATATAAGTAGATAAATAGATGGATCCATTGATGGATTCATTTGTGCTTATCTCTTGAGGTTCTTCTTGAGATGATTTCGGGGCTTTAGTGTCCCCGCGGTCCGGTCCTCGACCAGGCCTCCACCCCCAGGAAGCAGCCCGTGACAGCTGACTAACACCCAGGTACCTGTTTTACTGCAAGGTAACAGAGGCACAGGGTGAAGGAAACTCTGCCCATTGTTTCTCGGCGGCGCCCGGAATCGAACCCGGGACCACTCGATCACAAGTCCAGTGTCCAGTGTCCAGTGTGCTGTCCGCTCGGCCGACTGGCTCCCCGGTCGGAGGGGAGCCGGTGAACAGGCGAATCAGGTTAAAGAATATCTGTCGATTTGCTATTGCATCAACTGAGATTCGATATGGGACCATTAGGATTATAACCAACGAACTCTCTCCGTTTAGACGGTAGGCCTCCAGTTTGTGTGTGTGTGTGTGTGTGTGTGTGTGTGTGTGTGTGTGTGTGTGTTAGAGAGAAATAGATGTAGTAGATATAAAAAAAGGAAAAATACATATATTTGATAGGCGGGGTCCAAGAGCTAATAACTCGATTCTGCAGATACATATAGTAAATACAAGGAGAAAATAAATACACACACACACACACACATTAATTGATAATGGACTGTTTTGTGTGCGTATCCATGTGAACTATTGTCAAGACCGACAGACACGTGAAGCTATGTGTGTGTATGTGTACCTGTAATTGAACTGACATGTGTACGGTAATTATCTGTATGTGTCCATTTTAAAGGTACACATTAGTGAATGTGTATTTATGTAAATTGATTGACATATGTACGTGTGCGCGCGATTAGTGTTACTGTAATTTATATGGTTAACATTTATACGTTTGAATGACATAGTTTCCCATTATTGTCACATTTTTTGTTACATGTCTACTATTGTCAAGATGGACAGACACGTCCAGCTATGAGTGTTTATGTGTACCAGTAATTGAACTGACATGTGTACTGCAACTATCTGCGTGTGTCCATTTTAAAGGAATATATTAGTGAATGTTTATTTATGTAAATTGATTGGAATATGTATGTGGACGCTCGGTTAGTGTTACTGTAATTTATATGGTTAACGTTTGAATGACATAGTTTCCCCTCATTGTCACATTTTTTGTTACTATTTCGCTGTTCACTCTCACTCTCTCTCAATCCCGTGGACTAATTGTGCTCACGTGTGTTTGTTTAGGGTAAGGTAACCATAGGCCTTTTACACAATAATTTACAACTATTTGCTAAGGAACATTTCACAAGATCATCTAAGTTTCTAATAAGCCTTCTTTTTTCTAATATACAAGTCAATCACACAGTACCTAACCTCAGTCAGAAACACTTTTCTTACTATATCTCGCAATGTCTTCTGCATATATATCCTATCTTAAATAATTAACAATTTTAATTCATAACTGCCAACCCCCTCCCATCCAAAGCTTTCAAAGCCACCAAACATCATTCCTTTCCCTTAACCTCTCCCAAATTATCTTTTGCACCAATACACAAACTAGGGGGCTTTATAGCTGAGTGGACGTCGCTCTCGACTCGTAATCGTAGCTCATTCGATCCCACGGTGATGGAACAAACGGAAATCAGCAGAGTTTCTATCATTCTGATGCCCCTGTTACCTAGCAGTAAATATGTACCTGGGCGTTAGACAGCTGTTACGGGCTGCTTCCTGGGTGTGTTTGTGTGGAGTGTTTTTTATTAGTTAGTAATAATTGATTGATTGACAGTTGAGAGGCGGGCCGAAAGAGTAGAGCTCAACCCTTGCAAGCACAACTAGGTGAACACAACTAGATAAATACTAACCAACCACGATCTCGACAATCCATTACACACACAACCCCCCCCTCCCCCTCCCCCCCCCCCAACTCCCCAAATCGTTTTTCCTAAGTCAATAAAAAATTAAAACAAATCAATTAATTCACCAAAAATACTAACTATAAATAAAGGAACCAAATTTGAGACATACAGCGACTCCAGCGTGGTCTAGTCGGAAGAGAACGTGTTCTCATCTGGATAGATTGCGATCGAGTCTGTCGGAACGGGTGTGTAACTGCAGGGCACAAATATTTGTGTGTCCCCTCCTGTAGCTGCCTCTGTTTCGACAGGTTCCTTGGATAGCTGGAATTGACCTGGCCCTTGGAAAGTGGGGAAGGGGTGAAATCCGTTGGGCCCACGGATGGATACCTTGGATCCATGGACCTAGAGCAGGTCTAATCACCTGGGATTCGAACCCACGGTGGGAATAAGGGAGGAGATATGGGAAGGGTGGGGGGAAGGATGTTTCCCTGGAACCAAACCTCACATAAACCCGGACACTCACACACACACCCTCACCCGAACACTCACAGGGGCACTCACACTCACACACTTCCATAGACTGTGATAAGGGAGACCATCTGAGGGGACACAGATGGCCTCCTGGACCCACAGGTATAACTGGACACACACGCACCCGGACACTCACACTCGCCCGGACACTCACAGGGATATACACACTCACACACAGACACACATCCATAGACACAAACTGTGATAAGGGAGACCATCTGAGGGGACACAGATGGCCTCTTGGACACACAAGTATATATCAATATTTAATTTTTTATTTATTATTTAATTTTATTAAATAAGTAATCAAATTAATGTTTTTTAATAAATTATTATTTTATTAAATTATTAAATAATTATATTAATAAAACAAATTAAATTAAATTTAATAATTAAATATTTATTATTTAATTTACAAATATGACAGATTTTTTAAATATATATATATATATATATATATATATATATATATATATATATATTATATATATATATATATATATATATATATATATATATATATATATATATATAGATATACATGCGAACAAGCCTTAATGGTCCCCAGGACTATATGCAACTGAAAACTCACATGCCAGAAGTGACTCGAACCCATACTGCCAGGAGCAATGCAACTGGTATGTACAGGACGCCTTAATCCGCTTGTGTCAATTTTAAAGGAATATATTAGTAAATATTTATTTATGTAAATTTATATATATATATATATATATATATATATATATATATATATATATATATATATATATATATATATATATATATATATATATAAAGAGAATGTCTGTCTATGTAATGAGGCCACATGCTGGAGGCTGCAGCCATACACAGATTTATTTTAAAATTTATTTTTTAATATATTATTAAGGCTTATTATTACTAAATTAATGTATTTGTAGAGGGAATGGTCTGGGGTAGGGAACGGGCATAGGTTGGTCAGTGTTGACTTTAGCTAAAGGATTTAGGAATAATTATTAATTATTCTTATCACTCCCCCCCCCCCCCCTACCAATTTAATTAAAGTTAATTGAAAAATAATGCTTGAGATGGCTGATGACTTTTTCGTACTTAGAAAAAACCTAAATTAAACACATAAAGTAGTTTATTGGTCCTGATTTAAGTTAAAGGAAGAGGTGCAAAGGTGGTGGGGGGGGGGGAAGGATACGGGATTTAGAGGTGGAATGAAGACAGGGAACAGGGGGAGTGGTGCAGGTGAAACAGGGAGGAAGAGGGGGGAACAGGGGGTGCTGTACAGGTGAAACAGGGATGGGGATGGGGGAACAGGGGGAATGGTGCATATGAAACAGGGATGAAGAGGGAGAAACAGGGGGGAATGGTGCAGGTGAAATTGGGATGAAGAGGGAGAAACAGAGGGAGTGGTGCAGGTGAAACAGGGATGAAGAGGGAGAAACAGAGGGAGTGGTGCAGGTGAAACAGGGATGGAGATGGGGGAACAGGGGGAGTGGTGCAGGTGAAACAGGGATGGGGATGGGGGAACAGGGGGAGTGGTGCAGGTGAAACAGGGATGGGGATGGGGGAACAGTTGGAGTGGTGCAGGTGAAACAGGGATGAAGAGGGAGAAACAGAGGGAGTGGTGCAGGTGAAACAGGGATGAAAAGGGAGAAACAGAGGGAGTGGTGCAGGTGAAACAGGGACGGAGATGGGGGAACAGGGGGAGTGGTGCAGGTGAAACAGGGATGGGGATGGGGGAACAGGGGGAGTGGTGCAGGTGAAACAGGGATGGGGATGGGGGAACAGGGGGAGTGGTGCAGGTGAAACAGGGATGGGGATGGGGGAACAGGGGGAGTGGTGCAGGTGAAACAGAGATTAAAGGAAAATTTATATAAGTAGATAGATGGATGTTTACATTGATTGCTAAATGTATACATTGACGGATAGACGGATGCATAGATGCATGGATGGATGGATGGAAAGACATATGAGTAGATGGATGGATAGACATATGAGTAGATGGATGGATAGACAGAAGAGTTGATGGACGGATAAATGGAATATAAATGTATATAATGATAAATGGTTGGTTTATGAGAAGATAGATTGATGGATTGACAGATATAAGTAGATAAATAGATGGATCCATTGATGGATTCATTTGTGCTTATCTCTTGAGGTTCTTCTTGAGATGATTTCGGGGCTTTAGTGTCCCCGCGGTCCGGTCCTCGACCAGGCCTCCACCCCCAGGAAGCAGCCCGTGACAGCTGACTAACACCCAGGTACCTGTTTTACTGCAAGGTAACAGAGGCACAGGGTGAAGGAAACTCTGCCCATTGTTTCTCGGCGGCGCCCGGAATCGAACCCGGGACCACTCGATCACAAGTCCAGTGTCCAGTGTCCAGTGTGCTGTCCGCTCGGCCGACTGGCTCCCCGGTCGGAGGGGAGCCGGTGAACAGGCGAATCAGGTTAAAGAATATCTGTCGATTTGCTATTGCATCAACTGAGATTCGATATGGGACCATTAGGATTATAACCAACGAACTCTCTCCGTTTAGACGGTAGGCCTCCAGTTTGTGTGTGTGTGTGTGTGTGTGTGTGTGTGTGTGTGTGTGTGTGTGTGTTAGAGAGAAATAGATGTAGTAGATATAAAAAAAGGAAAAATACATATATTTGATAGGCGGGGTCCAAGAGCTAATAACTCGATTCTGCAGATACATATAGTAAATACAAGGAGAAAATAAATACACACACACACACACACACATTAATTGATAATGGACTGTTTTGTGTGCGTATCCATGTGAACTATTGTCAAGACCGACAGACACGTGAAGCTATGTGTGTGTATGTGTACCTGTAATTGAACTGACATGTGTACGGTAATTATCTGTATGTGTCCATTTTAAAGGTACACATTAGTGAATGTGTATTTATGTAAATTGATTGACATATGTACGTGTGCGCGCGATTAGTGTTACTGTAATTTATATGGTTAACATTTATACGTTTGAATGACATAGTTTCCCATTATTGTCACATTTTTTGTTACATGTCTACTATTGTCAAGATGGACAGACACGTCCAGCTATGAGTGTTTATGTGTACCAGTAATTGAACTGACATGTGTACTGCAACTATCTGCGTGTGTCCATTTTAAAGGAATATATTAGTGAATGTTTATTTATGTAAATTGATTGGAATATGTATGTGGACGCTCGGTTAGTGTTACTGTAATTTATATGGTTAACGTTTGAATGACATAGTTTCCCCTCATTGTCACATTTTTTGTTACTATTTCGCTGTTCACTCTCACTCTCTCTCAATCCCGTGGACTAATTGTGCTCACGTGTGTTTATTTAGGGTAAGGTAACCATAGGCCTTTTACACAATAATTTACAACTATTTGTTAAGGAACATTTCACAAGATTATCTAAGTTTCTAATAAGCCTTCTTTTTCCTAATATACAAGTCAATCACACAGTACCTAACCTCAGTCAGAAACACTTTTCTTACTATATCTCGCAATGTCTTCTGCATATATATCCTATCTTAAATAATTAACAATTTTAATTCATAACTGCCAACCCCCTCCCATCCAAAGCTTTCAAAGCCACCAAACATCATTCCTTTCCCTTAACCTCTCCCAAATTATCTTTTGCACCAATACACAAACTAGGGGGCTTTATAGCTGAGTGGACGTCGCTCTCGACTCGTAATCGTAGCTCATTCGATCCCACGGTGATGGAACAAACGGAAATCAGCAGAGTTTCTATCATTCTGATGCCCCTGTTACCTAGCAGTAAATATGTACCTGGGCGTTAGACAGCTGTTACGGGCTGCTTCCTGGGTGTGTTTGTGTGGAGTGTTTTTTATTAGTTAGTAATAATTGATTGATTGACAGTTGAGAGGCGGGCCGAAAGAGTAGAGCTCAACCCTTGCAAGCACAACTAGGTGAACACAACTAGATAAATACTAACCAACCACGATCTCGACAATCCATTACACACACAACCCCCCCCTCCCCCTCCTCCCCCCCCCAACTCCCCAAATCGTTTTTCCTAAGTCAATAAAAAATTAAAACAAATCAATTAATTCACAAAAATACTAACTATAAATAAAGGAACCAAATTTGAGACATACAGCGACTCCAGCGTGGTCTAGTCGGAAGAGAACGTGTTCTCATCTGGATAGATTGCGATCGAGTCTGTCGGAACGGGTGTGTAACTGCAGGGCACAAATATTTGTGTGTCCCCTCCTGTAGCTACCTCTGTTTCGACAGGTTCCTTGGATAGCTGGAATTGACCTGGCCCTTGGAAAGTGGGGAAGGGGTGAAATCCGTTGGGCCCACGGATGGATACCTTGGATCCATGGACCTAGAGCAGGTCTAATCACCTGGGATTCGAACCCACGGTGGGAATAAGGGAGGAGATATGGGAAGGGTGGGGGGAAGGATGTTTCCCTGGAACCAAACCTCACATAAACCCGGACACTCACACACACACCCTCACCCGAACACTCACAGGGGCACTCACACTCACACACTTCCATAGACTGTGATAAGGGAGACCATCTGAGGGGACACAGATGGCCTCCTGGACCCACAGGTATAACTGGACACACACGCACCCGGACACTCACACTCGCCCGGACACTCACAGGGATATACACACTCACACACAGACACACATCCATAGACACAAACTGTGATAAGGGAGACCATCTGAGGGGACACAGATGGCCTCTTGGACACACAAGTATATATCAATATTTAATTTTTTATTTATTATTTAATTTTATTAAATAAGTAATCAAATTAATGTTTTTTAATAAATTATTATTTTATTAAATTATTAAATAATTATATTAAAAAAACAAATTAAATTAAATTTAATAATTAAATATTTATTATTTAATTTACAAATATGACAGATTTTTTAAATATATATATATATATATATATATATATATATATATATATATATATATATATATATATATATATATATATATATATATATATATGTGTGTGTATATCACGAAAATAAACACGTGATTAAGAATGTGACGCCTTCTGAAGATGTATTTATTATACGAAAGTACTTAAGGAAATTTCCTGTTTCATTTTTCCTCCGTGGTCTGACATTGTCATATATATATATATATATATATATATATATATATATATATATATATATATATATATATATATATATATATATAGATATATACATGCGAACAAGCCTTAATGGTCCCCAGGACTATATGCAACTGAAAACTCACATGCCAGAAGTGACTCGAACCCATACTGCCAGGAGCAATGCAACTGGTATGTACAGGACGCCTTAATCCGCTTGTGTCAATTTTAAAGGAATATATTAGTAAATATTTATTTATGTAAATTTATATATATATATATATATATATATATATATATATATATATATATATATATATATATATATATATATATATATATATATATATAAAGAGAATGTCTGTCTATGTAATGAGGCCACATGCTGGAGGCTGCAGCCATACACAGATTTATTTTAAAATTTATTTTTTAATATATTATTAAGGCTTATTATTACTAAATTAATGTATTTGTAGAGGGAATGGTCTGGGGTAGGGAACGGGCATAGGTTGGTCAGTGTTGACTTTAGCTAAAGGATTTAGGAATAATTATTAATTATTCTTATCACTCCCCCCCCCCCCTACCAATTTAATTAAAGTTAATTGAAAAATAATGCTTGAGATGGCTGATGACTTTTTCGTACTTAGAAAAAACCTAAATTAAACACATAAAGTAGTTTATTGGTCCTGATTTAAGTTAAAGGAAGAGGTGCAAAGGTGGTGGGGGGGGGGGGAAAGGATACGGGATTTAGAGGTGGAATGAAGACAGGGAACAGGGGGAGTGGTGCAGGTGAAACAGGGAGGAAGAGGGGGGAACAGGGGGTGCTGTACAGGTGAAACAGGGATGGGGATGGGGGAACAGGGGGAATGGTGCATATGAAACAGGGATGAAGAGGGAGAAACAGGGGGGAATGGTGCAGGTGAAATTGGGATGAAGAGGGAGAAACAGAGGGAGTGGTGCAGGTGAAACAGGGATGAAGAGGGAGAAACAGAGGGAGTGGTGCAGGTGAAACAGGGATGGAGATGGGGGAACAGGGGGAGTGGTGCAGGTGAAACAGGGATGGGGATGGGGGAACAGGGGGAGTGGTGCAGGTGAAACAGGGATGGGGATGGGGGAACAGTTGGAGTGGTGCAGGTGAAACAGGGATGAAGAGGGAGAAACAGAGGGAGTGGTGCAGGTGAAACAGGGATGAAAAGGGAGAAACAGAGGGAGTGGTGCAGGTGAAACAGGGACGGAGATGGGGGAACAGGGGGAGTGGTGCAGGTGAAACAGGGATGGGGATGGGGGAACAGGGGGAGTGGTGCAGGTGAAACAGGGAATGGGATGGGGGAACAGGGGGAGTGGTGCAGGTGAAACAGGGATGGGGATGGGTGAACAGGGGGAGTGGTGCAGGTGAAACAGAGATTAAAGGAAAATTTATATAAGTAGATAGATGGATGTTTACATTGATTGCTAAATGTATACATTGACGGATAGACGGATGCATAGATGCATGGATGGATGGATGGAAAGACATATGAGTAGATGGATGGATAGACATATGAGTAGATGGATGGATAGACAGAAGAGTTGATGGACGGATAAATGGAATATAAATGTATATAATGATAAATGGTTGGTTTATGAGAAGATAGATTGATGGATTGACAGATATAAGTAGATAAATAGATGGATCCATTGATGGATTCATTTGTGCTTATCTCTTGAGGTTCTTCTTGAGATGATTTCGGGGCTTTAGTGTCCCCGCGGTCCGGTCCTCGACCAGGCCTCCACCCCCAGGAAGCAGCCCGTGACAGCTGACTAACACCCAGGTACCTGTTTTACTGCAAGGTAACAGAGGCACAGGGTGAAGGAAACTCTGCCCATTGTTTCTCGGCGGCGCCCGGAATCGAACCCGGGACCACTCGATCACAAGTCCAGTGTCCAGTGTCCAGTGTGCTGTCCGCTCGGCCGACTGGCTCCCCGGTCGGAGGGGAGCCGGTGAACAGGCGAATCAGGTTAAAGAATATCTGTCGATTTGCTATTGCATCAACTGAGATTCGATATGGGACCATTAGGATTATAACCAACGAACTCTCTCCGTTTAGACGGTAGGCCTCCAGTTTGTGTGTGTGTGTGTGTGTGTGTGTGTGTGTGTGTGTGTGTGTGTTAGAGAGAAATAGATGTAGTAGATATAAAAAAAGGAAAAATACATATATTTGATAGGCGGGGTCCAAGAGCTAATAACTCGATTCTGCAGATACATATAGTAAATACAAGGAGAAAATAAATACACACACACACACACACACATTAATTGATAATGGACTGTTTTGTGTGCGTATCCATGTGAACTATTGTCAAGACCGACAGACACGTGAAGCTATGTGTGTGTATGTGTACCTGTAATTGAACTGACATGTGTACGGTAATTATCTGTATGTGTCCATTTTAAAGGTACACATTAGTGAATGTGTATTTATGTAAATTGATTGACATATGTACGTGTGCGCGCGATTAGTGTTACTGTAATTTATATGGTTAACATTTATACGTTTGAATGACATAGTTTCCCATTATTGTCACATTTTTTGTTACATGTCTACTATTGTCAAGATGGACAGACACGTCCAGCTATGAGTGTTTATGTGTACCAGTAATTGAACTGACATGTGTACTGCAACTATCTGCGTGTGTCCATTTTAAAGGAATATATTAGTGAATGTTTATTTATGTAAATTGATTGGAATATGTATGTGGACGCTCGGTTAGTGTTACTGTAATTTATATGGTTAACGTTTGAATGACATAGTTTCCCCTCATTGTCACATTTTTTGTTACTATTTCGCTGTTCACTCTCACTCTCTCTCAATCCCGTGGACTAATTGTGCTCACGTGTGTTTATTTAGGGTAAGGTAACCATAGGCCTTTTACACAATAATTTACAACTATTTGTTAAGGAACATTTCACAAGATTATCTAAGTTTCTAATAAGCCTTCTTTTTCCTAATATACAAGTCAATCACACAGTACCTAACCTCAGTCAGAAACACTTTTCTTACTATATCTCGCAATGTCTTCTGCATATATATCCTATCTTAAATAATTAACAATTTTAATTCATAACTGCCAACCCCCTCCCATCCAAAGCTTTCAAAGCCACCAAACATCATTCCTTTCCCTTAACCTCTCCCAAATTATCATTTGCACCAATACACAAACTAGGGGGCTTTATAGCTGAGTGGACGTCGCTCTCGACTCGTAATCGTAGCTCATTCGATCCCACGGTGATGGAACAAACGGAAATCAGCAGAGTTTCTATCATTCTGATGCCCCTGTTACCTAGCAGTAAATATGTACCTGGGCGTTAGACAGCTGTTACGGGCTTCTTCCTGGGTGTGTTTGTGTGGAGTGTTTTTTATTAGTTAGTAATAATTGATTGATTGACAGTTGAGAGGCGGGCCGAAAGAGTAGAGCTCAACCCTTGCAAGCACAACTAGGTGAACACAACTAGATAAATACTAACCAACCACGATCTCGACAATCCATTACACACACAACCCCCCCCTCCCCCTCCCCCCCCCCCAACTCCCCAAATCGTTTTTCCTAAGTCAATAAAAAATTAAAACAAATCAATTAATTCACAAAAAATACTAACTATAAATAAAGGAACCAAATTTGAGACATACAGCGACTCCAGCGTGGTCTAGTCGGAAGAGAACGTGTTCTCATCTGGATAGATTGCGATCGAGTCTGTCGGAACGGGTGTGTAACTGCAGGGCACAAATATTTGTGTGTCCCCTCCTGTAGCTACCTCTGTTTCGACAGGTTCCTTGGATAGCTGGAATTGACCTGGCCCTTGGAAAGTGGGGAAGGGGTGAAATCCGTTGGGCCCACGGATGGATACCTTGGATCCATGGACCTAGAGCAGGTCTAATCACCTGGGATTCGAACCCACGGTGGGAATAAGGGAGGAGATATGGGAAGGGTGGGGGGAAGGATGTTTCCCTGGAACCAAACCTCACATAAACCCGGACACTCACACACACACCCTCACCCGAACACTCACAGGGGCACTCACACTCACACACTTCCATAGACTGTGATAAGGGAGACCATCTGAGGGGACACAGATGGCCTCCTGGACCCACAGGTATAACTGGACACACACGCACCCGGACACTCACACTCGCCCGGACACTCACAGGGATATACACACTCACACACAGACACACATCCATAGACACAAACTGTGATAAGGGAGACCATCTGAGGGGACACAGATGGCCTCTTGGACACACAAGTATATATCAATATTTAATTTTTTATTTATTATTTAATTTTATTAAATAAGTAATCAAATTAATGTTTTTTAATAAATTATTATTTTATTAAATTATTAAATAATTATATTAAAAAAACAAATTAAATTAAATTTAATAATTAAATATTTATTATTTAATTTACAAATATGACAGATTTTTTAAATATATATATATATATATATATATATATATATATATATATATATATATATATATATATATATATATATATATATATATATATATATATATATATATATATATATATATATGTGTGTGTATATCACGAAAATAAACACGTGATTAAGAATGTGACGCCTTCTGAAGATGTATTTATTATACGAAAGTACTTAAGGAAATTTCCTGTTTCATTTTTCCTCCGTGGTCTGACATTGTCATATATATATATATATATATATATATATATATATATATATATATATATATATATATATATATATATATATATATATATATATATATATAGATATATACATGCGAACAAGCCTTAATGGTCCCCAGGACTATATGCAACTGAAAACTCACATGCCAGAAGTGACTCGAACCCATACTGCCAGGAGCAATGCAACTGGTATGTACAGGACGCCTTAATCCGCTTGTGTCAATTTTAAAGGAATATATTAGTAAATATTTATTTATGTAAATTTATATATATATATATATATATATATATATATATATATATATATATATATATATATATATATATATATATATATATATATATATATAAAGAGAATGTCTGTCTATGTAATGAGGCCACATGCTGGAGGCTGCAGCCATACACAGATTTATTTTAAAATTTATTTTTTAATATATTATTAAGGCTTATTATTACTAAATTAATGTATTTGTAGAGGGAATGGTCTGGGGTAGGGAACGGGCATAGGTTGGTCAGTGTTGACTTTAGCTAAAGGATTTAGGAATAATTATTAATTATTCTTATCACTCCCCCCCCCCCTACCAATTTAATTAAAGTTAATTGAAAAATAATGCTTGAGATGGCTGATGACTTTTTCGTACTTAGAAAAAACCTAAATTAAACACATAAAGTAGTTTATTGGTCCTGATTTAAGTTAAAGGAAGAGGTGCAAAGGTGGTGGGGGGGGGGGAAAGGATACGGGATTTAGAGGTGGAATGAAGACAGGGAACAGGGGGAGTGGTGCAGGTGAAACAGGGAGGAAGAGGGGGGAACAGGGGGTGCTGTACAGGTGAAACAGGGATGGGGATGGGGGAACAGGGGGAATGGTGCATATGAAACAGGGATGAAGAGGGAGAAACAGGGGGGAATGGTGCAGGTGAAATTGGGATGAAGAGGGAGAAACAGAGGGAGTGGTGCAGGTGAAACAGGGATGAAGAGGGAGAAACAGAGGGAGTGGTGCAGGTGAAACAGGGATGGAGATGGGGGAACAGGGGGAGTGGTGCAGGTGAAACAGGGATGGGGATGGGGGAACAGGGGGAGTGGTGCAGGTGAAACAGGGATGGGGATGGGGGAACAGTTGGAGTGGTGCAGGTGAAACAGGGATGAAGAGGGAGAAACAGAGGGAGTGGTGCAGGTGAAACAGGGATGAAAAGGGAGAAACAGAGGGAGTGGTGCAGGTGAAACAGGGACGGAGATGGGGGAACAGGGGGAGTGGTGCAGGTGAAACAGGGATGGGGATGGGGGAACAGGGGGAGTGGTGCAGGTGAAACAGGGAATGGGATGGGGGAACAGGGGGAGTGGTGCAGGTGAAACAGGGATGGGGATGGGTGAACAGGGGGAGTGGTGCAGGTGAAACAGAGATTAAAGGAAAATTTATATAAGTAGATAGATGGATGTTTACATTGATTGCTAAATGTATACATTGACGGATAGACGGATGCATAGATGCATGGATGGATGGATGGAAAGACATATGAGTAGATGGATGGATAGACATATGAGTAGATGGATGGATAGACAGAAGAGTTGATGGACGGATAAATGGAATATAAATGTATATAATGATAAATGGTTGGTTTATGAGAAGATAGATTGATGGATTGACAGATATAAGTAGATAAATAGATGGATCCATTGATGGATTCATTTGTGCTTATCTCTTGAGGTTCTTCTTGAGATGATTTCGGGGCTTTAGTGTCCCCGCGGTCCGGTCCTCGACCAGGCCTCCACCCCCAGGAAGCAGCCCGTGACAGCTGACTAACACCCAGGTACCTGTTTTACTGCAAGGTAACAGAGGCACAGGGTGAAGGAAACTCTGCCCATTGTTTCTCGGCGGCGCCCGGAATCGAACCCGGGACCACTCGATCACAAGTCCAGTGTCCAGTGTCCAGTGTGCTGTCCGCTCGGCCGACTGGCTCCCCGGTCGGAGGGGAGCCGGTGAACAGGCGAATCAGGTTAAAGAATATCTGTCGATTTGCTATTGCATCAACTGAGATTCGATATGGGACCATTAGGATTATAACCAACGAACTCTCTCCGTTTAGACGGTAGGCCTCCAGTTTGTGTGTGTGTGTGTGTGGTGTGTGTGTGTGTGTGTGTGTGTGTTAGAGAGAAATAGATGTAGTAGATATAAAAAAAGGAAAAATACATATATTTGATAGGCGGGGTCAAGAGCTAATAACTCGATTCTGCAGATACATATAGTAAATACAAGGAGAAAATAAATACACACACACACACACACACATTAATTGATAATGGACTGTTTTGTGTGCGTAATCCATGTGAACTATTGTCAAGACCGACAGACACGTGAAGCTATGTGTGTGTATGTGTACCTGTAATTGAACTGACATGTGTACGGTAATTATCTGTATGTGTCCATTTTAAAGGTACACATTAGTGAATGTGTATTTATGTAAATTGATTGACATAGTACGTGTGCGCGCGATTAGTGTTACTGTAATTTATATGGTTAACATTT